>NC_043967.1:53813003-54000503 GCF_902148855.1 Sphaeramia orbicularis | reverse complement strand
ACCACAGCAGCCAAGCATCAGATGATAAGGGGTAATTATTGAGAGAAATCTGGGAGAAAGGAGGATGTTATGTATGAATCTGCAACAAGCAGGTACAGTCTGACATTCTGATAACACACACTCCTTAGTCTGATTTAACCCTTACAGAGCCAGTGGGACTTCTGTGTCAGTTCCCAAAGGAATTTTTCTCTCTATTTAACTTGTTTTTAAGTGATTTACCTGAATTAAAATTAAATATGTAGTCTCTTCTAGTGTATATTTACCAATGATTACATTTAAATTATTACTGTTTTTTGTGTTAGTTTCTTTTCTTGTGGAAACGCTGTGTTAACTGTAAATAGGGTTCAGCAAAATAAGTCTGAACTTCAGCCGAAACCCTTTCAGTCGCATTGTTTATGGAACAACCGATATGCTGTTTTTGTTTGTTGTTTAAAGTAATTAATGACCAAATAAACTACTACTACTATTACTACTGCTACTACTACTGCTACTACTACTGCTACTACTACTACTATTTATCACCATTTATTGCATTATTATCCTCTGTATTTTGTGTTTTTTTTCAGAGAAAATCATATATTTTCTATATTTAATTCACTGATCATGTAGATGGTCGTTAAAGCTCAGATTAAATTTGAGGGTTATCTTATCAGAAACAGAGAAAACTGAAGAAAAAGTGACTTTTTCAGCAAATATATCATTAACTGAACATAAACCCAGTGTGTCATTGATCCAACTCCATGGGTTTTACTGAGGAATCAGTGTTGGAGAAGATGACGTGTTTCCACGGTAACTACAGAGCCACATGAGCAGCTCAGTTTCTCTAGTTAATGTCAGATCGTTGCTTTCATTCAGGCAGAAGACTTCCAGTCCCTCAGTCTGTGTCGTCTGTGCTTCCAGAGACTCCTGTGAGTTGAATCTGAAGATTTGTGTGTTCCAAGCCTGAGTTAAAGTTATGGTTTTTGTGAAGAAGATTCCTGAGTTTTTTGTATCATGTTAAAGACTTTGTAATAGACATCATCAGCCTGATGCACTGCCCATGTGAGTCTGTACCCACAGCCCATCACACATATAGAAATATACATTTATGGAATATTTAGAGTCAAATACAACTATCAATGAACTATACAAACTAGAACAAGAAAAGCACTCAGACAGCGCAGACCTCCACCAAGACAGATCTGCCCCCCCCCCACCGATCACCACTAAAATTTCATCATTTCTTCCTTGTGCCAGTATTAACATTTCCTGAAATTTTCATGAAAATCTGTCCATAACTTTTTGAGTTATGTTGCTAACAAACAAACAAACAAACAAACAAACAAACAAACAAACAAAGCAAAGTGATCACAATACCTCCTGGTGGAGGTAATAATAGATTAAAAAAAGTGGAAAAAAGAAATATACAGACATTTATAGAATCTTTACAGATAAAACACAACTATCAGTGACCAATACAAACCAGAAAATAGAGATAAAAACAGTAAAAAAAGATGAAAAAACTGCAAAACGCGACAAAAACTCAACCAAGATACACTAGTAGAACACTCCAAAACAGCACTATCACTGTGATATACAATTATTTACAAGAATTCATGGCTAAACCCTTGCTACAATGCTGCTAAAAGTCATAAAACTCTTCCATTTCTCTCTCACTGACTGCACTCTGCTGCTCTAAGCCCCACCCACTTCCACCCCTCCCCCTCAGCCAATGCAGACCTCTACCCTGATGTGTGACCCACCAATAGAATGAACCCAAACTCAGATAAAACCTGACATTTGGATTTCATCAGCAGTGTCAATAAAGGGTTAAATATGTGAGTCCAACACACACACACACACACACACACACACACACACACACACACACACACACACACACACACACACACACACACACACACACACACCTGTCCACACCAGGGTCTTGTTAACACAGTGTCTGCTCTCTTTTCTCTTCTGTCTGTTTCTCGGTCGTCTTCAAATGTTTCCGTCCAGTTTCGGAGCTCAGAGGTGAAGACAGTGTCAGTTTCAGGGTGGGAGTTTTCCTGGTTAAACAGCAGTCGTGGAGTATCGACCTATTTTGGCACAGATACTGCATCAGTATCCAGGTGGGACCAGATGGTGTTCAAAGGCTTCTCCAGTGGAACCTGCTCAGACTGGCCTTACAGTGAACCCACAGATCACAACATGGTTCTGTTTCTTCACTGTCACTGTTTAATTAAACTCCAAGTGCCATTCTTCTACATTTGTACTCACTTTATTTGGTATTTTATTTATAGAAAGAAGACCATGTAAGTGAGTTTGGAAAGTAAAGGTTAGAATAAATCTCATTTTCACAACATGACCTTTAAGATATTATTTATCTTCTATGAGTTCAACATGACTCTTCTCTGTTCTGGTATAAAGTTGGTATAGGTCAGAATAAGAGAACAATGTTTTTAAATGTTTTAATTAACAGATTGCTAATATATTTTCTAGTACAAATTGTGTTTAAGTGTTTTAATATGTACATTTGATATATATTAATCCACAGCAACCCTGTCATTAATACAATGAAAAATTTGAATCATTTGACTGCACTTTTACTTTTGTGTTCATACTTATCCATCAAATATACACTGAACAAAAATATAAACGCACCACTTTTGTTTTTGCTCCCATTTTTCATGAGCTGAACTCAAAGATCTAAAACTTTTTCTACGTACACAAAAGGCCTATTTCTCTCAAATATTGTTCATAAATTTGTCTAAATCTGTGTTAGTGAGCACTTCTCCTTTGTCCTTTACTGAGATAATCCATCCACCTCACAGGTGTGGCAGATCCAGATGCTGATTAGACAGCAGGATTATTGCACAGGTGTGATTTAGGCTGGCCACAATAAAAGGCCACTCTAAAATGTGCACTTTTACTGTATTGGGTGGTCCAGGGGGGTCAGAAAACCAGTCAGTATTTGGTGTGACCACCATTTTCCTCGCACAGTCTTCTTCATGAATTCTCTGAAACAGCTTTGGAGATGGCTTATGGTAGAGAAATGAACATTCAATTCACAGGCAAAAGCTCTGGTGGAGATTCCTGAAGTCAGCATGACCAGTGCATATTCCCTCAAAACTTGTGACATCTGTGGTATTGTGCTGTGTGATAAAACTGCACATTTTGGAGTGGCCTTTTATTGTGGCCAGCCTAAGGCACACCTGTGCAAAAATCCTGCTGTCTAATCAGCATCTGGATCTGCCACACCTGTGAGGTGGATGGATTATCTCAGCAAAGAACAAGTGTTCACTAACACAAATTTAGACAGATTTGTGAACAATATTTGAGAGAAATAAACTTTGTGTGTACACAGAAAAAGTTTTAGATCTTTGAGTTCAGCTCATGAAAAATGGGAGCAAAAACAAAAGTGGTGCGTTTATATTTTTGTTCAGTGTACATATTATACATAATAAAACACTCTATTAAAAACAAAAGTGCTGTCCAATGATTAAAATTTTTAATCAGATTAATCACAGGGTTGCAGTGGATTAATTTTGATTAATCACGATTAAATATCATTCATTAGCTTACCAGCCAAGAGGCCGTAAGCTACTGTCGTCATGTGGCGTCCGGCGGCAGCGTCTTTTACAAAAATTTCAATTGTCTTCTTCTCAGAAACTACAATTCCGATTGACTTCAAACTTGGTATACAGCTTCTGTATGAGGATGTCAACAAAAGTTAGTGAAATTATTTGGATCTGGATCTGATTCTGGATTTGGTGCCACTTTGAAAAATGTCCCCATTATCAGAGATAGGAAGTGGATTGATCCAATAAATCAGTATCAATGATATCAAGTGTGAATTTGAATTTTTTTTTTACAGATCTGATTGAATATGAGCAAAACATGGATTATTTCTGTAATAGAATAAATACACAGAACTGGGGGGAATAAATGACATCTGGATACATTTACCAAAGCTTTGAATTTGGCCGGTAAGATACAGGACCATTGGTCCGATTTTTATGCTTTCTTCAGCGTTGTTACACATGTGTTTATGTAAACTGTAGGTAAGTCTGTGGCTCAGTTGGCGCCTCTGTATTCTAGAAGGCTTTGACACAATCAGATTATTTCTCACAGCTTGTATGAACTTTATACAGAGGATAAGTGTGTCTAAAGTTCACATGTAGTATAATAGAGTTAAATAATGACATAATAAAAATAAAAGTAAACAAGAAAAGCACTCAGAGAGCGCAGACCTCCACCAAGACAGGTCTGCCCCCCCCCCCCATCACCACCAAAATTTCATCATTTCTTCCTTGTGCCAGTATCAACATTTCCTGAAAATTTCATGAAAATCCGTCCATAACTTTTTGAGTTATCTTGCTAACAAACAAACAAACAAACAAACACACACACACACACACACACACACACACACAAAACACAGTGATCACAGTACCTCCTGGCAGAGGGAACAAACGTACAGACCCACAGACACAGCAGGAGAGCCAGTCATTTTAGAGTTTAGTTGGAGACAGAGGGCTAACCAGATGTAAAACAGCACAGATGTTCATTTGTAAATCCAGCTGTGGTCATGTGTGGGTAGGTTTTGTTAGTTTGTTTTTGTTTTGTGGTTTGTTTTTTTTCTTAATAGTGGGTGGGAAGGGATAATAGATAAATGTGGTTCATTCATAGAAGTCGTTCTGGCTCAGATTCAAACTGTTGTTCTCAGTATCCACTGTATGAGACAACTCCCTGTTACCTTTCAAACAGAACACCTGGAAACACTGTACATGTTAGATATTACTGTGTGCACGAAAATCCAATTAAAAGATGTACTTAAAAAAAACAACAAAAAAAGCGCAGATATTTACGTTCATCAACACGTTTATGGAATAACTTCTACTGACTTCTCAACATAAAAAATTTTTTAAAAATCATCGCATTTGTGATTTAATGGAAAAACCAACATGACACACTTGTTTTTTTGGGACATTTAATAAATATCACTAAAGTTTGGCACATACGTCCAGTGGAAAAGCCACTGATGATGTGATGTTTAAATGACAATAAAGACATGTGAGTCTGCTTCTGCTGTAATCAGTTGTAGGTGGATCAGTCAGAGCGTTCGGTCTCATTTTGTGGATCAAATGTGTTTTCTGTGACGTTTCTTCTGGTCGGGCCTTGAACGAATGAGCCCATTCATCTCCATATTCAGACGCAGACCGCCGTGTTTTCCAGGCTGTCATTAAGAAGAGCGGCTAAAACCAGCGAATCGCCCAAATGAAGGAGCTGCAGATCGGCTCCCAGGAGAAAAATGGAGCTTGAAGGACTATTATGTGATGAGAAGACACAGGCGTAAAGATTCCTCCTGCTTTATGGGCACATGCAGCTCCGTCATCAGCGCTCATGCATGCATTAGAAAACACACATTTACTCCAATACACACACAGAATAAATACGATCTGTTTGAACCCACAAAGACCCACTGGTACTTTTATGGCACTTCCCAGATGAATGTATCTGTCCATTGAACCTTTACTGAGTCATTTATCACCATTTATGCTAATATTATTGTAGGTTAATAACATAATGTAATATTATATCTTTACTTTGTGTTTTTTTTTCTGTGAAAATCAGATGTTTTTCTTTATTTAATTCACTGATGATGTCGATGTTCAGTAAAGTTCAGATTAAAGTTAAGGGTTATTAGATCAGAAACAGAGAAAACTGAAGATAACAGGACCAATGGTCCTGTATCTTAGCGGCCAAATGAAAAGCTTAGGTAAATGTATCCAGATCCATTTATTCTCCCCCAGTTCTGTGTATTTATTCTATTACAGAAATAGTCCATGTTTTGCTCATATTCAATCAGATCTGTAAAAAATTCAAATTCACACTTGATATCATTGATACTGATTTATTGGATCAGTCCACTTCCTATCTGTTATAATGGGGAAATGTTTCAAAGTTGTACTAAATCCAGAATCAGATCTGGATGGAAATAATTTCAATCCCTTGTGCTGACATCATCATACAGAAGCTGTATACCAAGTCTGAAGTCAATCACAACTGGAGTTTGGGAGAAGAAGACCATTGAAATTGTTTCCCCATAAGAACCCATGTACTTTTTTTTTTATTTATTTTTTTGTTTATTTTTCTACATTTTCTTGTATATTTCTTTTTTTTCTTCAATTTTGTTGAGTTTGTGGCTGATTTTTATTATTTTTTACATTATTTTACTCAGTTTTTTGCTTATTTTTCCACATGATTTATCATTTAGTTTGTTTTTTTTCTTTATTTTGTTCATTTTTCTCCACTGTCATTGATCCAACTCCATGGGTTTTACTGGTGAATCAATGTTGTTGAAGATGATGGTGTTTCCATGGTAACTATGGAGCCTCTGAACGTCCAAATGGGTCATATCTGATGACCATGAACAGATGAAGAACTGTATTTTACACCAGTTATTGACATGGATTGATCAGTTTAGTGGATCAACAGGTATTAAACAGTTTAGATCAGTAGATACTTTTTCTCACTGGTGTTTTTTTTTTTTTTTTGGGTCTTTAAGGGTTAAAACAGGTTCCATTTCATAAATTGTTTCTGCACAGATATAGAGGCTTCTCTGTGAATGTTGATGCTTTTATTAAAACTCTATGTAAAATCGGACAGTGATTCGATGACAGTTTATGGTCGAGTTTAACGATGACATGAAGGATCTGGGAGAGGAGATGGGCTTTGACTAACCCCCTCCGACTACAGCCACTTTTATGGCTTTTTAATTTTTGATTTTTCCATTTTTTTGTCCATGTTAAAGCATGTGGAATGACCTTTTTTATGAGGCTGTGATTTTTTTCTTGTTAAATTATGGAAGTCTATCGTCACATCCTATTAAAAGCCTGCAATAAACTGGGAAGCCAAAGTATGGTGTGTACTAATGCTCAGCTGTTTAGGACACATTACCACCAGTAAAATAAAACCACTTCAGTCCCACTCTCACATGTTTAAAATGGGCCGTTTTCACATTAAAACAAGATATTTTGAAGATAGAACATCAAGTCTCAACAAGGCATTTTGATTTGTGTGTGTGTGTTTTGTTTTTGCTTTTTTTTTCTCAGTCTCTTTTCTTCAGATACAACAACAAACAGAAATGGGGTTGTTCAGAAGAACCAATAAAGGCTCCAGTTTCAAAGAACTGGAATTTTCTGTCAATGGTTTAATGGATTTGGCTTTACAGGGTTAAGTGTGACCTCTGACCCCACGACAAGAAACAACAAAAACTGTTAGAAACATCTGGTATGTGTTGAATAAAACCTGCAATTAAAAATCAGAAAGTGAACAAAAGGATTAAAGACGTGAAGAGTAAAAGGAAGGTCACAGTAAATAAATAGGACCACTCTGGGTTAAAGCAGCGGTTTATTTCACTGAAACTGTGGTTTTTCCTGCTGTACAGACGACAGTACAGTCTGCACAGCGGGAAAAACTACAGGTTCAGCTTCGATCTGTTCATGCAAGATGAAACACGATTAATACAAATTAAAAAAACAGGACCAGTGGCCCTGTAGCAGACGACGACAGACGCTGAATGACGACAATATCTTACGGCCTGTCGGCTAAAAACACCGGTCTCCAAATGCGAACTTGTACTCAGATGGATCAGACGCTGATACTCTGTTTACCCTGTATGCCACAGTAATCCTCCCTCTTTCAGACGACCCCATGTCTTCACTGTTTCTGTGAACAAACGACATGTCCACACACACCGACACGTTTGCTTTAAACTCTTCTCTTGTTGTAACATCCATCAACATCCATTTTTTTTTGGTTGTTGTTTTTCATGTGACTCTAGTTGCACAAAAAGGTCTTTCCATTGCAGTTTTGTGTGATATAAAAACTTCACTCTGCCCAGAAAACCACCTCTTTGAAAGTGAAAACCCTTTTCATTGAAAAACAAGAGTTTTGGCGAAATTGTCATTTTTCCATTAGGTACATTTTTATGCATAAGTTAACAGAAAAGAGACTATTGATGCACAATAAAATGATGTTGCATTTATAAAAAAAACAAACACATAAAACACTAGCAAACAGGATAAAATAATCAGAGGATAAATATATATAAATATTCATAAATAAATAATGTGCTTAATAAAAAACTACACCAGTTCTGTTACTGTTTTGTACTGAGTTTGGTTCAAATACTGTGGAAGTCGTGAACAGTGAGATTCACTGAGTATAATGCATTTTTCCCAAACATTACATGTGTTTATTCAACACTTTAACAAATAGAATAAAACAGAACAGAATAATCTTTGTCATTGTAACATTTTGTTACAGCACGACACTCGGCGTGGACCCAAATGCACGAGACTCAAGATTGAGTGGTTTAAAAGATTTATTTTATAAAAATACAAACAGGCAAAAAACGGATGAACAAAGAGAGGAAGCACAACGCGCTCAGTAATAAACTAAAAAAAACTAAAGAACAAATGGAGGGAGCACAACGTACTCTGTAATAAACTAAAAACCTGATTTACAAAAAAAACATGAAACAAGATTCAAGATACTCAACACAAGAAGTTCTTCTCAGAGACACAGAAACGACGCACTGACGACAGACAAAGGGAGAGGAGAACAGAAAGGAAGGCAGAGGTCAAACAGGTGAGGGCGATCGGAACCCCAGGTGCAGACAGTGAGGGCGTTAGGGAAGACAGAGACAAGACCGACAGACAACAACAGGAAGACGACACCGTCACCAAAATAAAACAGAGGAGACAAAAAGCAAGAACCTTAAAGTAAATCAGCATAAACGTCAACGCATGACATTTGTAATTAATGAAATTAGAGTGGATTGCTGTAAAAACACAAACATAAAAGTTCATATAAAAAAAACAATAGAATAAATACGATAAAATAGATCAAATAAATGAACCCTTTCATGCACAGTGGTCACTCCAGTGGTCACTCCAGTGGTCAGTTCTTCTCCAGCTGTTCTCTTGTATATTCATGGGTGTAGTTGTTTTAGTTCCATATCAGCCAACACAGTGGACACTTATGCACCATCCCATAATACACTGACATTCAGACCATTACTGTAACTTTGCTGTTCTTGATAAACCTGATCTGCACTAACATGTTTGAGTGGAAATCAATTGTTATTTGTTAGACAAGAAGGTTTTTTTTGCACATTATCTCGATGAAGTGAGGAATTACTAGCATTAGAATATGTTAAAATGTGAGAAGACATCAGATTAGCAGCATTAAACATGTTTTTAGTTCATTGTTTTCATATCACTTTCTGATATTGGGTTTTTAAACACGTTTCTTTACTTAAAAAATTAAATGCATGGATATTTTTGTAACTCCACAGAAAAAAATAACTTGATTGCATTGTTTTTTTCATGCCTAAGGAGGAATAAAAACACTGAAGAAAAAAATCTTGACTAAGGTTCTCACAATTAATGCATGAAAGGGTTAAAGACAACCATAAATGCACACACAAGCACATGTTTTAGCATTGCACAATCCCTGTATTACACCTTTGACATATATTCTTTCACCCTAACACCAGTAGCATGTAATCTAAATCATAATGTCAAAAGATTTTTCTTTTTTTTTTTTTGGCTTTTTAAAATGTTATTTATTTTATTTAGGTTTTTTTTTTTTTTTTTTTTGGATGATATCAATTTGAGCCACAGCCAAAAATACCAAATACTCAATAACTGTCATGTTTTGGTTAATTTTACCCTTTAAATGACATGTTTGTTATGTAAACAAACCATATTTTTTGACGCTAAAACCCTTTTTAAAACTCAATCATCCACATTCACACTCATGTTCCATTTGGTGGAACGGCGTCTCTGAACTCCAAAGAGTCTGTGTGCGTTCAGTGTTTTAAATGAAAACCACTCCGGCTCTGACGGTCGTTAATGATGGATTTATGCAGCTCTTACATTCTGAATCGAAGGGTTAATACGGTCAAGTGTTCATAACTTAATCAGCTTTTTATATGTAAGTACCTGAAACTGGCAGATCACATGCACACAGACCTGGTGAAAACTGGACTGAGTCATGCTTATCATTAAACCTTTATCAACATGAACTCAACATGTGACATTTGTACATGTACAAATGCAGGCAGTCAGAGGTGAGTTCACTTAACCCTTTAACCCCTGACGTGTCTGTGCTGAGCGTTCAGGATGTGTGAGTTATTTTAAATATTCGGAAAAAATGCAACCGTTTGCTGAGATAAGATCAGATTTTATTGATCCCACCGTGGGGAAATGCAACGGTTTACAGCAGCAACAGGCAACGCAGCAACGCAACAGGAGGGCAGGTACAAAGACATGGTCTGAAAAGGACCAACATTTAAGTAGAAAGCTGAAAGTCAACAGTTCCATTTCCAGTCGTGCTGATAGAACAGACCTTATTCTTAACATAGTCATCTGAGCATGCTCAGTTCAGCCCCCACCACCTGTAGAATGGGGGGGGGGGGGGGTCAAACACGGAGCAGTGACTGAGACTGACTCACTCTAAAAACAGATGGTTTGTTTGGGCTGATTTTTTTTTCCTTGTGTTTTTTGTTCTTCCTGTTGTTTCCAGTGTTGTGGTGGTTTTCCTTTTTTTTTTTTTTTTACTGAGTTTTGACGCAGAACTGCTGTATGGAGTTCAACAGTGTCAAAAATCAGCTGAACTGATGTAGAAAAAAGAGCCAAAACTAAAACTACTGGGACAAATTCAGATCCGTGTTGTTTATGACCTCTGCCTTATATTCTTTCTTCCATCCACTTCCTTCCTTCCTGTCTTCTCTCATTTTCCATTCATTCCTTTATTCTTATTCCTTATTTCCATCCTTCCTACCTTCATTCCTAACAGCTCTATATCTTTTTAAACTCCCCATTCCCTCCATCCTTCCTTTGTTTTATTCCTTCCTTTCATTGTTTCGGTGCCATCTTCGTCGCCGTCTCCGTCTCCGTCTTCGTCTTCGTCGCCGTCTTCGTCGCCGTCTTCGTCGCCGTCTTCGTCGCCGTCTTCGTCGCCGTCTTCGTCGCCATCTTCGTCGCCATCTTCGTCGTCCTCTTCATTGGCCAAACATCTTCTGACAAAACCACCAGTTGAATTCATTTCAAGTTTTATATCTATCTTCCTTGGGACATCTACAATATTTCTTCACATTTTTTAAGAAATTTTTTATTTTTGCTGAATTTTTCAAATATTATAAACGTTCCTTTCCTTCTAATGGTCCATCTGTTGATGGTTTAGAACATGTAAATGGTTCCAGATCTCAGTCTAGTTCCTATTGATCACTGATTGAAGTCATATATGGACTGTGATTGAATTAGTTGAGTTCCACTTCTATTGGCAGACTGATCTTCTGCATCCAGACCACAGGACTGGAACACAGAACAGAACCAGGACTGGAACATAGACCAGAACCAGGACTGGAACACCGAACAGAACCAGGACTGGAACATAGAACAGAACCAGGACTGGAACACAGAACAGAACCAGGACTGGAACATAGAACAGAACCAGGACTGGAACATAGACCAGAACCAGGACTGGAACACAGAACAGAACCAGGACTGGAACATAGACCAGAACCAGGACTGGAACACAGAACAGAACCAGGACTGGAACACAGAACAGAACCAGGACTGGAACATAGACCAGAACCAGGACTGGAACACAGAACAGAACCAGGACTGGAACACAGAACAGAACCAGGACTGGAACATAGACCAGAACCAGGACTGGAACACAGAACAGAACCAGGACTGGAACACAGAACAGAACCAGGACTGGAACATAGACCAGAACCAGGACTGGAACACAGAACAGAACCAGAAAACCTCACACGTTCACCTGGGGTTTGACTCTTCCATCCAGACTTTGGAGGTTTGCTCATCTGCGTGGGCTGGAAAACGCTCATCGAATCAGCCCAAAGACTGCGTAACTAACCCGGTTCTTCTGTAAATCCGGTTTCCGCTGCGAGCTGCTCATTTGCAGATGGAAAGTTAAAGATCAGACCGACTCCTGTGGTTGTGACACCAGATCAAAGACAGACTGTCAGGTTTTCCCGCCAACTGTCTGCCGCCGCCCCGGTGCTGGCTCGCCAAACTCGCCTCCCCGCTGAGGCCCGGCGAGGCTGCGACATCAACGTAGGAGGGAAACCATCTCACTCTCCCGACCTGTGATTTTTATTTTTTTTTACAGCGCAGACTTTTGACAAAGGCCCAGCACTTGTGGAGATTAATGCGATGATAATTGCCGTTAACAGCTTGATCCCGTGCACCAGCTGGTCTGGATGAACACCAAATAGCCGCCGTATCGTCCTAAATCTCCCAACACAACAAACTGTTGAGAGGACGACAGCCAAGAGGCGTTTGACCAGGCGGCGTGCTGCTCGAATTACACCAACACACACTCGCACAGAAGAATAAAGGAGCGTGTTGTCTTTCAGAACAGTTTTCCAAATCTGTAATTAAAGCAGTTCTGTTTCTGCTGGAGGTCGACGAAGGACGGAGGACGACGTGAAGGAGACGAGAACCGCATCCATGTACGAGCTGGAGCCCGGATCTGGGATGCACGCGCACCCTGCTGGGAATAATGCTGCCTTCAGGTGCTATCGGAAAAAGGGAATTTAAAAGTAGGAGTGTGTTGCGTTCAAATGCTTTTGTCTTAATAAAAAAATAAATGGCTGACGCATAATTTATGGTGACCTGATACTTGGATAAAAGTGTTTTGGATGTGTTCATTTATCTGCAGCGGCATTTTTGGTAAATTTAGGACAAAACTACTCCTCAGTTCCACAAAGCTGAGATCTGACCTGAACATTTGGATGGAAAACATTTGGGTTTGGTGGAACAGGGTCAGTTATTCTGCAGCAATGTGTGTGTATGCAAATATTATCATATATTAGTTATTGTTATAATTACACATAATCTGTTTATTCTATTTTCCAATCCAACTTTATTTGTTTTGCACTTTAAAACACCCACAGAGGACCAAAGAGCTGTACAGAAGAGCAAATCAAACCCAAATAAAAGAATAAAACACAAGAATAGATTAAAAATAATAATAATGATAAAAAATAAAAAGACTAAAACACTACCAAAAAAACAAACAAACAAAAGAATAAATGGCCATCTGCTGCGTTGTCTTTTTATTAACAGACGATGATCGAACCAAACAGAAACAGTTTGGATACGACACAGACGGACGGACAGAAGGACGGATGGACAGAAGGACGGATGGACAGAAGGACGGACGGACAGATGGACGGATGGACAGATGGACGGACGGACAGACGACAAGGTCAAAGAACCAGGAAACAAACACAAGAGACGCCGTAAAAACATCCACTCACTCCTTCCATCTGCATTTCTACTGTTCCCTCCTTCCTTTATTCTTTAGTCCATGTTCCTTCCTCTCTTCCTTCCTTCCTTCCTTTCCTCTTCCTCTCTTCCTTGCCTCCTTCTGTCTTTATTTGTATTGTTCCTTCCTTCCTTTATTCTCTCTTTAGTCCATGTTCCTTCCTCTCTTCCTCTCTTCCTTCCTTCCTTTCCTCTTCCTCTCTTCCTTGCCTCCTTCTGTCTTTATTTGTATTATTCCTTCCTTTATTCTCTCTTTAGTCCATGTTCTGTCCACCCTCCTTTCTTTCCTTCTTACCTCCCTTTCTTCTTGCATTCCTTTCTTCCTTTTCTCTTCCTCCCTTCCTCGCCTCCTTCCATCTTCATTTCTATTGTTCCTTCCTTCCTTTATTCTTCCTTTAATCCATGTTCTGCCCATCCTTCTTTCTTCCCTCCCTCCTTTCCTTGCATTCCCTTGTGTCATCCTTCCTTCTGTTTGCCTTCCTTCCTTTTGTCCTTCATTCCCCCATTTTCATCCTTCCTTCCTTCCTTCTTTATTCTGTCCATCCTTCTTTCTTTCCTCCCTCCTTCCTGTCTTTCTTTGTCCATATCCACTGCAGAGGGCTGGAGGCTCTTTTCTTCTCTCTAAACTTCTGTCACAGACGTTGTCTCATGTTCACTCATTGTTTTCTGACCTTTGTCCCGTTTGCAGAAGAACTCCAGAAATGGAGCCGTTAAATCCATTCCAGTCTGGGTTCGTCTGCATGGACCTGGGACGTGTCGTGTGTGTGTGTGTGTGTCCTTGGACGGATGTGCAGTCGCTTTAATGGAACCCTGTTGACAGATAAACACACACACACACACACACATTCAGACTCCAACCTGGACGTCTGCAGCTTTTTTCCTTCTTCTCCTTTGATCGTCTGTAGCTTCAGGTTCATCTGTGTTCCTGAAGTTTGATCTGGGAGATGACTAATGTGATGCATTAGACTAAATGTTAGTCACTCTTGGGCTCGGAGCCGAGCTCTTCTAAAGTTAGAAGTTAAAAGTTTGATGAACGTCGGTGAATCAGAGCCGCGGAGGAATCACTTACTGTCAGTCTCAGCTCCTTTTTCAGCTGCTTCTGAGTCCGCTGTGGAGAAAAATGAGCCTCTCGTCGAGCTGCGTCTGAATGGGGGCACACGGTGATGCAAATTGGAGCCAAATAGCCTCCTCCGCCCGGGCACCCGCCCAAAAAATCCTCAAGTTTCATCTCCGCTGTGACAAGAGTCTGTGTAGCACTTTCCACAGCCCATTAGCCGAGGATGGATGGGAACTCCTAACTTGGTTGGATTTGATCACAGCTGGACCACGACCAGAAACAAGAGCTGGATGAGTCCACATGAAGCGGCTGGAAGACCACGGGTCTGCACGGAGGGTCATCAGTCAGGACCAGAACACCCCCCCCCTCACAGGGTCACACTTTAGATGTAATGTCTGGTTTTTTTTGTATGTACCGTACTTTCCGGGCTGTAAGTCGTACCTGACTATAAGCTGCAGGTGTCCACGTTGTGACATGAGATATTTCCACAGACAGATGGTAAACAGACAGATTATTTAAATGTTTATTTCCGTACCTTCACTGCTTTTTTCCAAACAGTGTCTGGAACACGGCAGTAAAACGTCAGGAACAGGCTGGTTCAAAAACCCAGAACAGTCATAGATCTGTGTCTTCATCTTCTTCTGCTCATTAAACCTCTGCAGTCGTCTTCTTCAGTGTTCTTCAGTTGAACATCCTCAAAGGCTCCGTCACACTCCTTCTACGTCTCTCCTCTGTTGTTGCTCAATGGCACTTGGGTGCTGCAGCTCTATTTCCTTCTTTACAGACACATCGATTGCTTTTAACTTAAAAGCTGCAAAATATGCATTTCTTTGTGTGTTTTCCATGATGAGGGTTTGTGCGTGACACACAAACTGATTGTTAAAAGTTCAGATTAAAACTTCTCCTCTTCATCACCTCTTCCTCCTGTCTCTCACTTTTGCGCTTCCTGTTAGAGCGCCCCCTGGAGGCCGTTAGCCCGTAGAAATCTATACTCCAGCTGCATCGCTGTATAAGCCGCAGGGTTCAAAACCAGAAAAAAGTAGCAGCTTATAGTCCGGAAGGTACGGTAATTCAATTTTTATCAGAGTTTTCACTTGGTACACAACATTCATACAATGTTGCTTAATATTAACAATGAGGGCTTCTATACAAACACGAAAAGTATCCAGAAATGCTACAAAGCGTGGAAGTTCTCAAGGAGAAAAAAATAAAATAAAATACAATAGATAAATAAATATGTAAATAAATAAATAAATGACACTGTAAAAAAATCATCTGTAATTCAACAGAATTTTCACTGTTTATTTTACATGTTTTTCCTGTGTTTTTAAGATACAGGAAAATATCAATGAAATGACAAAAACAGACTGTGATTTTACATGTCAAATGTAAGATAACATGAAAAAACTGTAACTGAATAACCATAAAATTTCCATTTTTTAAAAGAAATTTTTTCTTTTTCACAGAAAAATACAGATAAAATACATTTGCAAATGTATCGTAATTTTACCAGTGTTTCTTTTCTATTCATGAGATTAAACTGTTAATTTAAAGTTTAATTCTATATAAAAAAAAATTAAACGAGATAAAATTACTGACAATAAACCGTAAGAGAAGTGTTTATTCTGTAAAAAATGTAAAAAAAAAAAAAAAGGTAACATTCCGGCAACAGAGTGGCCGAAAAAATACTGTTAAGTAATGGAAAATAACCATCTCATAAAAATGTGATAATTTTTCATAATTAAAATACAGTTTTTTGTCCTAACTTTACATAAGATTTTGCTTTTTTTTTTTTTTTTTGACTTTTTAATGTTTAATAAAGAATATTTACATGCATTAATAATAATAATAATAATAATAATAATAATAATAATAATAATAATAATAATAATAATAATAAACTTTATTTGTATAGCACCTTTCATACAGAAATTGTAGCCCAAAGTGCTTCACATTGATTGAAAAAAATACAATATTAAAATACATTTAGATTTGATTAGAAATACAATAAAATAAAAATAAATATAAAAACAGCGCACATTAAAATATTTGATTATGTATAGAATTTTTGAAGTGCAAGAAATAAGATGAAATGTGAGAGAAATACAATAAAATAAAAATAAAAGTAGCGCACATTAAAATATTTGATTATACATAGAATTTTTGAAGTGCAAGAAATAAGATGAAATTTGAAATACAGCAAAATAAAAAATAAAAACAGAAATACAATAAAATAAAATAAAAATGAAAAACCGCACATTCCTGGTTCCTGAATTGTGACCCCATTTTTATCTCCTTTCAAGGCTCATGAGAATAAAAATGTGTTTAATTTGGTTTTAAATATATTCAGTGAACTGGCTTCTCTAATGTCTTTGGAATTGTATTCCATAACTTTGGTGCATAGTTAGTAAAGGCTGCATCCCCCATTTTCTTTGTAATATTTCTGGGAGTCGCTAGTAACCCTGCGTTTGATGACCTCAGTGTTCTAGTTTGTACATAATTGATCAGTGAGTTTGCAATGTAACTTGGTCCGGTTCCATTTAGAGCTTTATACGTGAGGAGTAGTATCTTAAAATCAATTCTGTAGGTTACCGGTAGCCAGTGCAGGGAAACTAACACTGGAGTAATGTGCTCTCTCTTCTTGGTTTTGGTTCATAACCTAGCTGCAGAGTTCTGAATCAGCTGAAGTCTGTCTGTGCTGCTTTTTGGGAGACCTGTAAGGAGTGCATTACAGTAGTCCAGTCTGCTGGAGATAAAAGCATGGACCAGTTTTTCAGCATCCTTTCCATTTATAACAGGCATTACTTTGGCTATGTTTCTGAGGTGGAAGAATGACGTTTTAGTGACTTTCTTTATGTGGGACTTAAAGTTTAAGTAAACAATCAAATTACCTATAAATATATATATATATAAATAATTTTCAATGAGACTCAGCTGTCCAATCCACTGATAAAAACTGTATTTGGACAGTTTATCAGTGCTTATACATGTTATACATTCACAAAAATACATTTATTCAACATTTTTGTTGTGAAACCTCCTGTAATTACACAAGATATTTGTCAATTAACAAACAAGTCTGGTTCAACTGACAGAACTAATACTTCTGTTTTGATTAATTGTCAGTAATTTTATCTTGTTTTATAATTTTTTTTTTTTTTTTTTTTACAGTATTAAACTTTAAATTAACAGTTTATTCTCATAAATAGAAAAGAAATACTTGTGAAATTACGATACATTTGCAAATGTGTTTTAACTGTATTTTTCTGTGAAAAAAGAAAAAATTTCTTTAAAAAAATGGACATTTTATGGTTATTCACAGTTACAGTTTTTTCATGTTATCTTCCATTTGACATGTAAAATCACAGTCTGTTTTTGTCATTTCATTGATATTTTCCTGTATCTTAAAAACACAGGAAAAATCTGTAAAATAAACAGTGAAAATTCTGTTAAATTACAGATTTTTTTTACAGTGCATTAAACATACTATGGTCGCTATGGCAACTGCGGTAGAAAACAGAAGGAGAACAAATGAAGAATCATCTCAGGTTAAACAGACATGTCGACTTTTTCTGCAAGTTTTCCCTCCTTTGTTAACGGAAGCTTCAACTTGGCGACTCTGCACTGTTTTAAGTTTATCATCTAAACCGAGCGAATTAACCTCGACGTGAACTAAAAACCTCCATCAAAGCGGTACCGCCAGACGCCACCGCCGCCGTGGTGAAATAAATCCCTCACAGCGACAGAGGTGAACAGGCCGAGCAGCGCCTACATGAGCAGCGCAGACCTCCAGGCTCTATCTGATGGTCCAGGTCTTATCTGCTAATGAAGGCCTGTGGAGGAGAGTGGACTGAATACCTGATTAACACAATTACACCCACAGAAAAACCACGGGCTGTGTGTGGGCAGCGCATATGCACAGTACACACTGAGGACTTCCTTACAGAGGCTCCTCTGAAAATGGGATGGTATTTTTACTGTTATTATGCAGATGACACACAACTCTATTTATTAGTCTGAAAACTACCGTAACTGTATGTTCAAGTTTAGGGCCTGAAAATAAATAAATAAATAAAAAAGAAACCCTAAACTATTCAGATATGGTAACTCTTAGATGCACAGATGTCTGGACCCTCCACTTTTGCATGAATGGGTCAAAATGACCCGTGTTAAAATCTATGGGTTTCTATGACAATTTGTATTTATATTATATTTTTGTTCAAAAAAGAATGACTCCATGTTTGAATGTTTCTTGTTTTTTTTTTTAACATTTTTAGCCCCCAAAGTAGAGGCAAGGGGTATTGTTTTTTTGGTTTGGTTGGTTTGTTTCCTCCGCCAAAGAATGGTGGAGGAAATGTTTTCATCAGGGTTCTGTTTGTTTGTTTGTTTGTTTGTTTGTTTTTTTGTTTGTTTTTTTGTTTGCAAGATAACTCCAAAAGTTATGGACAGATTTGAATTAAATTTTCAGGAAATGTTGATGCTGGCACAAGCAACAGGTGATTAAATTTTGGAATGGAATCGTTTGCCTGCCTGCTTAATGATTCTGCTTATTGATTCCACCTTCGTTGCACATGCATGATGATGTCACATGCACGCTGCATTGTTTTGGTCAGAACGTAGCCAACGTGGTGTTGAGGCAGAAATGTCCAAACAGATCATACCAGGTCCAAACAGACCACATCAGGTCCAAACAGACCACACCAGGTCTAAACAGACTACACCAGGTCCAAACAGACCACATCAGGTCCAAACAGACCACACCAGGTCTAAACAGACTACACCAGGTCCAAACAGACCACATCAGGTCCAAACAGACCACACCAGGTCCAAACAGACCACACCAGGTCCAAACAGACCACATCAGGTCCAAACAGACCACACCAGGTCTAAACAGACCACATCAGGTCCAAACAGACCACACCAGGTCTAAACAGACTACACCAGGTCCAAACAGACCACATCAGGTCCAAACAGACCACACCAGGTCTAAACAGACTACACCAGGTCCAAACAGACCACATCAGGTCCAAACAGACCACACCAGGTCCAAACAGACCACATCAGGTCCAAACAGACCACATCAGGTCCAAACAGACCACACCAGGTCCAAACAGACCACACCAGGTCCAAACAGACCACATCAGGTCCAAACAGACCACATCAGGTCCAAACAGACCACACCAGGTCCAGTTGAACTCTGTCAAAGCTTCCATTTCTTCTAAAGGTGGAATCCCTTCAGTCTGCTCAAACATTCGTCCACATGTGATTCATTCTCTTCTCTACTCAGCGGTGCTTGTGAATCTAGCAGCAGAGTGAACACCAGGACATCATCTGGGCCCAGTTCTGGTTCCGGTGTGGCCAACAAATGTTGTACCCCCTCAAATACAAGTTTCTGAAGGTAGGGGAAAGGAAATGAGGAGCACAACAACAGGAGACGAGCAGAGTCGAACCGGTTCCACGTAGTGGAAATGTGGGAATAGAGGAGTTAGTAAAGAGTCTGGAGTTTCACTTTCACTGTACAATCAATGAGAGAATCAATAAGGAATCGGATTGAAGAGCAGAATTGATAATGGAATTGGAATCGTTAAATTCTTGTTGATTCCCATCCCTAGTCAGTCCTTTGGTTTTTCTATAGAATGACTCAAAGGTTCAGATGTAATTCTCTTGTAAGTGAATGTGGTACAGCTGTGGAAGCTTAGGGTAATAAAACAAAAACTACAGTTACATCAAATCTATAAACGGTAACTTCAACATTTAAACAGCATGATGTCAATAACATGTTTTTTGACAAATATCTGGAATATGAAATAATAACTTTTCATTACAAAGATATGACAATAAAACTACCCCACCGGCTCATTTTGACCCGTTTATGCACCTAAGGGTTTGTAAAACTAACATCTAAACATGTGTCATTTCCTGCAAATCCTAACGTCTAACTAGGGACTGACAAATACCCAACTAAATAAAACTACATAGTTGGAAATTTGCACGTGTATTGGCTGCATTTGACCGTGACCTTTGACCTCTTTATGAGCCTGTAGAGTGAGATTTCAATGGCCAACACAATAAACTACAGGCATGAGGGACATTTACAACGAACGGGGTCAAGACCTGCAGTAAAAAAACGAATCAACCTGCAGCCGTGAAACCACACACACACACACACACACACACCTACACACACACACACACCTACACACACACACACACACACACACACACACACACTGGAACAGGTGAACGGTCACCTGACACACCAATCTGATCAATGAACCGCCCCTCTTAGTTCGACCTCCAATAAAAGCCCACGGAAACGCCTTATTTACGATGTTCGCTCTGCGTGTGACCAATAAAAACGACCTCCGGCCAATCGCCGCGCCGACTTCACCTGCAGAAGGAGGTTTGTTTGTGTTCTTCAGTCCGGACGTAAAATGAAGGAACAAAACAAGTGGGAAGAACCAAAGTGAAACCCTCTGTTACCAGGGCAACCACTGTTCTGTCTGTGTTGCCATGGTAATGATATGTAATGTTTGTAGCGGTATACACGTAACCAGAAGAACGTCAGCTAAAAAAAACAGAAGAAAATCCAAACAACGAGCCCTTAAATATTTAAATATGTAAACTCAGTGAGCAGTCTTAGACCAGCATGTGTCAGGAATAATTAAATAAAACAACAGACCAATCAGACAAACTCTGCAGCGCTAAGCTAACGCTAAGCAGATCCAACCGTACGAGGATTATTTCTACTGATAAAACTCACTGAAGAGTCAAAATAAAGGTCTTTTATGAGTTTTTCACACAAATGTTCAAGGAAATTTACATTTTCACCAAATTAGTATGCTAGTGTTCAGCATTAGATCTCCCATCATCCTTTGCAGATGGCGTTTACTCATGGATCTATTGCTTCAAACTGGATACAATAATGCCCCTAGTGTCCACTTGTGTAACCGCAAAAACCATCTGTAATGGTCGAAATAACCCATTTATAACTGAAAACAATGACTCTTTTTACTATCAGCTTCTATAAAATGAAAACATGGCTTTCAGGTTTGAATAAATCACTATTTTTGCTCCATAAATTCCATAAATTGTGGGAAAAATGAACTTTTCCACAATATTCTAATCACTTTCTTTCACTCTCTGATTGTTCTTTATTGTATATTGAAGAAAATGCAGATAAAATGCAGACTTTAATGAAGAATAACAAAACCTATAGACCACAGGTGTCAAACATGTGGCCCGGGGGCCAAATCCGGCCCGCCAAAGGGTCCAATCTGGCCCCTAGGAGGATATTTGTGAATCCAAAAGTTACACTGAAAAAATTAACAAACAATGGTGTCAAAATGTTTTTATCTCAGGTTCCACATACACATATAAACCAATTAGATCTCAGTTGGGTCAGACCGGAAACATACTGTCATAAATAATGAAAACTGCAGATTTTATCTTTGTTTGAGTGTAAAAATTTAAATTACATGAAAATGCTTACATTAACAAACTATCCTTTTACAAAAATGTGAAGAACCTGAACAAATATGAGCATGAAATGTCTTGAGAAAAGTAAATGCAATTTTATCAATATTATGTGTATTTGTAATTATAATGTCAGTTGTAATGCACATGTATAAGTGATAAACTGATGCATATTGTTAAAACTGCACTTGTTTTTTTTATTTAAGACATTTCAAGTTGTTCGTGTTATTCAGATTTTTAAGGAAATTTTGTAGATATAAACATTGTCATAATATAATTTAACTTTTTCACTGGTATTCTTTTACTGGAGTTCATATTAGGCTGAATGTGGAACGGAACTAAAGTGAGTTTGACAGCCCTGCTACAGACTAATAAATGATGCCACAACAAAAGTAAACCACACCCCAAGAATTAAAAGGGAAAAAGTGTGTTGGAAAAAGTGTTTTAACCCCCGAGGAGGACTAATATCTGAGTCAGAGCACAGCCTTAAAATAAGAAAAACCAGGATGATTCACCAAACAAACATCTGTGTGAACTGGATCGTAATAAGAAAACATGTATCGCCTTCAGATACATGTTTGTGTTTATCCCGGCAGGCGTTTAATATTCCAGGAACATGGCAGTGTTGGATGATTTTGGTTTAATTTTGCTCTTTATTTGTATTTCCTCTGTTAACTAAAGACATTTTCAGATAAAAATCTATTTTAAAGGGTTGAAATGTCTGATGAGTTGATTTTGTGTCTGTTTGTTGTGTTCATATTTGAATAGAGTAGATCTTTATTGTCACCGTTATGACCAAAATGACCAAAAACGTACAAATATCAGAATACATACAGGCAGAAGAGGATATATACAAGGTGAAATTACAAAAACAATGACCAAAAATGAACAAAATAATCAACAGAATTAGTAAAAATGAACAAAATAATCAACAAAATGAACAAAGTAATCAACAAATTGAATATCACACAAAATTATACAGAAAATATATCCTGAAAAATATTGACAATATACAAAAACTACAAAGAAATACTAAAATATATAAAACCCAACTCTATACAACAGATAAAATAAATATATATAACATATAAGGATATATACAGGCAGTATAGGATATGTACGAGGTAAAATTACAAAAACAATGACCAAAAATGAACAAAATAATCATTAAAATTAGTAAAATTGAACAAAATAATGACTAAAATGAACAAAATAATTAACTAATTGAATATCACACAAAATTATACTGAAAATATAAACTGAAAAATATTGACAATATACAAAAACTACAAAGAAATACTAAAATATATAAAAACCCAACTCTACACTACAGATAAAAGAAATATATAGTAAATATAAGGATATATACAGGCAGTAGAGGATATGCACAAGGTAAAATTACAAAAACAATGACCAAAAATGAACAAAATAATCAATAAATTAACAAAAATTAAAAAACAAACAAAATTAATAAAAATTAACAGAACAATCAACAAAATGAACAAATCAATCACATACAAAATAAAATAATCAACAAATTTAACTAAAATGACCAAAATAATCAACAAATTGAATATCACAAAAAATATACTGAAAATATATCTTGAAAAATATTGACAACGTACAAAAACTACAAAGAAATACTACAATATAGAAAAACCCAACTCTATACTACAAATAAAAGAAATACATACAACATATATAAGGTTATCTACAGTCAGTATACAATATGTACACAGTAAAATTACAAAAACAATGACTAAAAATGAACAACATAATCATCAAAATTAGTAAAAATGAACAAAATAATGAACAAAATGATCAACAAATTGAATATCACACAAAATTATACTGAAAATGTATACTGAGAAATATGGACAGTGCACAAAAACTACACAGAAATACTAAAATATATAAAAACCCAACTCTATACTATAGATAAAAGAAATATATAGTAAATAAAGGATATCTACAGGCAGTAAAGGATATGTACACAGTAAAATTACAAAAACAATGACCAAAAATGAACAAAAATAATCACCATAATGTGTAAAATGAACAAAATAATGAACAAAATGAACAAAATAATCAACACAATGACCAAAAATGTACAAATATAAGGATTTATACAGGCAGTAAAGGATATGTACACAGTAAAATGGCAAAAACAATGACCAAAAATGAACAAAATAATCACCATAATGTGTAAAATGAACAAAATAATGAACAAAATGAACAAAATAATCAACACAATGACCAAAAATGTACAAATATAAGGATTTATACAGGCAGTAAAGGATATGTACACAGTAAAATGACAAAAACAAGGTTCATGGGTTGTGATTATTGTACTGTAAACGTCCTCTAAATGTGTTAAATGTGTGTGTGGGCAGGAGGAAGGGGCTAATAACAGTGATCCGGTTCATTACTTTTCACACAGAGGTTTGTGATTGTATTACTGTTCCCGTCATCATACTCAGGCATGTTGATGGACAGCCGTGCACTATTAGAGTTAAAAAGGACCCCATCATCAGCACGGTGCTAATGGAGCAGATGGGAACGAAACAATCACATTAATGCAGGAACGGAGGGGGTGGATGCAGCAACGCAAACACACTGAACACAGTGGAAAACCTAATAAACCTGTAGTTTAAACAAAGACACAGAATACACACGGAGACTCAACAACAGGCACAAATGTCCCAGTAAACAACTACGACTCACTAGTCCAGGGGTGTCAAAGTCATTTTACTTCTAAATAAATATATTAAAAATACATTAGCTTATAAATAATGATCACTCTAAGTTTGTCTTTGTTTTAGTGCAATGAAAAACATTAAATTATGAAAATATTTACATTTACAAACCAAAAAATCTTTTCACAAAAAAGATGTGAATAACCTGAAAAAAGTAAATTAGTGCCTCAACTTATCATTTACTCATCATACCTCCAAATATACTAGATTCATGACGTACTTATTGGAAAAATTAATCCTATTCAGCATTGAATTTAGTCTTTTACAGTATTTCAATGAAAACACTTTTGTAGCCTGGAAGAGATTTTGGAGTATGATTACTCCAAAAGTACAGAGTAAAAGTAGTTCATAGTGTTTGTGTTAATAGTATATGAAGTACCAATACCAAAAATACCAGATTCATGAAATACTTATGGGGGACAAGGATTTTATTTCATGTTAAAAATAGCCTTAAAACTATTTTAGCCCACTTACTTTACAAGGTTGAAGGTGAAGGTGAAGGTCGAGGTTACTTTATTTGTACCTGTAGGTAGATTAGTTTTCCAGTCAAGGTGATTGCTTTGGTTTTACAACAATACATACGTTGAACATGTAGGACAGGTACTTCATCCCACTTACAGACAGGACAAAAAGTGCTCAGTGTTCCACCATTCATCAGTATAGCAGCATGGAGAAGTAAAAGAATAAAAGAAATAAATAAGATCAAGTAAATAAAAACAAGATGCAATAGAACACAATAAAAACCAGAAGAGATGAAAACAATCCAGGATAAAAACCAGGATATGAACATAAAATTAAACGATTTAAAAATCTGAAGTCACGATAATAATAAACAGAGCAAAGAAGTGGAATAAAATAACCAAACTCAGTCAGTAAAGTGTAACATCACTACTTCTTACTGAGCTCAGTGACGGCGACAGGAACAAAACTGTTTTTATAAACGCTGTGTCCTGCACCTGGGACTAAGAACCTCCGTCCAGAGGAAAGGAGCTGAACTTCACCTGGTGAAGGATGGGAGTGACTGTTCAGAACTGATGCATCCATCCTCTGCACCTGTTTAGTGGACAGGGAGGAGGGACAAGACTGGGACTGACCAATCAGGCGACTGGACCATCTGACTGTTTGATTCAGTGAGTTTCTAATTAATTAATAAAGTCTGATAATTACCGTAATTATCAGACAAATAGCACACATGAAAAACACAGAGGGCTGGCTTGACTGCAGTGTTGAAGTAACTCCTGGATTAGTACAACTGGAAAACAATCCTACCATAGCGTAAAAACTGGTTTAAATGACATAGTTTCCCTAAACGGCCCATAGTTCGCCTAGTCCACTTTTTTCCCATGCACCTTGAACGCCTCATAGACATTGCATGGTTTAGTTTGTCCAGTGTCTAAGATGAGCAGCCATGGCTGATACAAACACATAACAATGAAGAAACCGACTGAGAGAGATAAATAATGAGTAATGGAACTTATTCACAACTTGTTGCAGCAAGCTATAGATTTATACTGAACAAAAGTGCGTTAATTGTTCCCTCGCGGCAGAGCCCAGTCCTCTGTCTTCGCCTGCTGAACATCCGGGTAAGTTAGCAGTGGCGGTTAGCTTAGCATGACATGATTTAACCTGGTTAATGCTTTTATTAGCTGAATGTAGAATGTAACATGTCATATGAAAGTCCATATGTGTAAAACCAGACGGGATATGAAACCTGGTGTGATATTGAGCCGGAATTTTGTTTTTAAATGTGTTGAGTTGTGTTGGAGCTAAGCTAACTTGCGGCTAACATGGCGCCGTGTTCTCTAGTACTGTGAATGTGTTGATGTTTTACCATAAATACTGCATTACAAACAAAATTAGAATTATACATCTTAAGATTTTACATAAAGTATATCCCTCCAACGCTATTTTGTCTCGGTTTTCTGACGTGGAAGTAATGTGTAACTTTTGTCATTCTTGTCCTGAAACTACTTTACACTTATTCTTTCTATGTGAACACTCCTCTAACTTGTGGTCTAAAATGAAAAAAAAAAAAAAAAAAAAAAAAGCATCTAGAAGTAATGAAAAAATAACTATAACATCTCAAAATGTAATTACATATTTTGAACAATACATTTGTAATTTAGAATTTATTGTAAACTTGATCATTTTATTTGGAAAATTTCATACACTCAGAAATTAACATAACAAAACACAACCAAATTTTAAAATATTCCTGATGAAATTTGAAAAATAAATCTTTAGAATTTATCTTTAACAAAAAAAAACAAGCACTAGCACCTTGACAATTTATAAAGAATTCTTTAAAATAGACTGAAGCCTCTGATGCATTTATTTATTTATTTATGTGTGTTAATTATGTTCTTTTTACACTATTATTTGTCTATTCTGCCTTGTGTTTTTAAATCTATACATTTTTCTTCTTAAATTTATTTGTTCAAATGCTTTTTCTTTTTGACATCTTGATGTTTGTTTGTTAAAAATTTATATGTTTTGTATATCTGAATATTTTCAGTAAAGCTGAGGAAAATAAAAAAAATGTGTTGATGTTTGACTGGCAGGTTCAGCCATTTTAACCGATTGAAACAATTAAAATGGTGATATGCAATTCTGTCAGGTACTATACTGACAGAGAACAACATCACCGATGTTATTACACACTCCGCAGTTACAGAGAAATTTGTTCTGTCTAATGGCTGCAAGAAAGAGTAATTTTACCTGTGTAATACCTGAACATAGTACCTAGCATTAGCTTTAGTAACTAGAAGCACTCGGAGAGCGCAGACCTCCGCCAAGGCTGATCAGTGGCCCCCCCCGTGGGCCCCCCCACCCCCGATCACCACCAAAATTTAACAATTTCTTCCTTATCCCATTTCCAACAAACCCTGAAAATTTCATCCAAATCTGTCCATAACTTTTTGAGTTATGTTGCACACTAACGGACAGACAAACAGACAAACAAACAAACAAACCCTGGCAAAACATAACCTCCTTGGCGGAGGTAATAATTAGCATCAGCACATTGCACACACAGCAGTAACTCCAGGTCTTCATCAGCACCTGGTTTAAGAAAGGAGGATTAACCAATAAAAACAGGAGACAACAGGTAAACTCCACAGCAGAGGACTTCTGAGGAGTTTAGAAACTGAACTTGTGTTGAGTGAAGTGTGAAATGTCTGGACTAACTGTGTTCTTGTTCTTCAAACTTTGAGAAAACAAATACATTTGTTTGTTCTTGCAGATACTGGAATAACCTGAACTGCTCACATTCCAGTGTGCAGGTTGGGTTTGTATTATTTTTTGGTGGATTCCCTTCTGAACTGATTCATTCCCTTGGGATGCTGCCCTGACGACATACTAGGATGTCCATCTTTTCCATGGACGGTGGTAGGATTCTCATCAGTGGAACTAAAATTTCCGAGGATACGTTTTTTATTGTGTATATTGTTTTTTTTTCCTGATATATCAGAGGTCAGATTTTGGTCCAACATCCAACATATAAGATAAACAGACAGACAGACAGACAGACAGACAGACAGACAGATAGATAGATAGATAATGTAATCCCGAGGGAAATTCAAGTATTCAGCAGCTTTGCACACAGCACAAGAAGACAAAAAACAGACAGAACAAAACAGGTGAGTTAGTAACCAGGTTGATATTAAGGTCAGTATATACTCTAAAAAACTTGCTGAAGAACTTACTCTAAAAAAAAGCCCCAAAACTTCCTGTCCAATACTGTAAACAAAGACTTATAATTTAAAAATCTGTAGAAAAACTAAAATAAATAAATAAATAAACTAAAACTGAATCGCTGGAAACGTACGTCTTTGAATCTGAATGTCAGACACTGAGACACACTAAACTAATGAACACTGAAGGGGAATCCTAAACTGGAAAAGGACAGTGATGACTAAACTGAAGGTGATTTCTCAAAATGAGCGACACAGACAAGCATAAAGAAAATATTACTAACAGGAAACAGCTGTGAACTGAATTTATAATTGTAAATGGTGATTTTCTTCCAAATCGTATCTCATGTATTTTCTACTATTAGACCAACATGGGGGCTGATCCAGACCCCTGTCCAGATCCACATGATTGACTGATTGATTGATTGATTGATATCTGTATTTTGATCATAAAAACAGAAATGCAAATAAGTGATAATCAAGAGAATGAGAACAAAACAAAACGGTAACTTAAAACTGCAACGTCTTAAGCCTCAAAATTTACATGAGTGAAAAGGAGTGGGAAGAAGTATAAGTTCATTTAATCCTACCCCTTCAAACCTTTCCATGCTTCCTGAAAACACTGTCTCAAATTTACCAGCAAATTTGAAACCTGTACATTTAGTCAGTCATCCATATTACAACACATTCACCAACAGATTGCAAAACCGATGTCCAAATAACAAACACCATATGGAGTTTATTTATCAGTGTACCTCTGAAAAATCATTTCTTTATGCCTCTTTTGAAACACAATCATACTGGAAATATGTTTTAGTTCTGCACTAAATCTGTTCCACAGTTTAACTCCCCTTTGAACAACATTCCTTACATTAGTACCAGTACTTCATCAGTCCTTACATTAGTACCATTACTTCATTATTCCATACATTAGTACCCTTACTTCATCATCCCTTACATTAGTACCATTACTTCATCTGTCCTTACATTAGTACCATTACTTCATCTTTCCTTACATTAGTACCATTACTTCATCTTTCCTTACATTAGTACCATTACTTCATCTGTCCTTACATTAGTACCATTACTTCATCAGTCCTTACATTAGTACCATTACTTCATCTTTCCTTACATTAGTACCATTACTTCATCTGTCCTTACATTAGTACCATTACTTCATCTGTCCTTACATTAGTACCAGTACTTCATCAGTCCTTACATTAGTACCAGTACTTCATCAGTCCTTACATTAGTACCATTACTTCATTACTCCATACATTAGTACCCTTACTTCATCATCCCTTACATTAGTACCATTACTTCATCAGTCCTTACATTAGTACCCTTACTTCATCATCCCTTACATTAGTACCATTACTTCATCTGTCCTTACATTAGTACCATTACTTCATCTTTCCTTACATTAGTACCATTACTTCATCTGTCCTTACATTAGTACCATTACTTCATCAGTCCTTACATTAGTACCAGTACTTCATCAGTCCTTACATTAGTACCATTACTTCATTACTCCATACATTAGTACCCTTACTTCATCATCCCTTACATTAGTACCATTACTTCATCAGTCCTTACATTAGTACCATTACTTCATCTGTCCTTACATTAGTACCATTACTTCATCTTTCCTTACATTGGTACCAGTACTTCATCAGTGCTCACATTAGTACCATTACTTCATTACTCCATACATTAGTACCCTTACTTCATCATCCCTTACATTAGTACCATTACTTCATCAGTCCTTACATTAGTACCACTACTTCATCAGTCCTTACATTAGTACCATTACTTCATCTTTCCTTACATTAGTACCATTACTTCATCTTTCCTTACATTAGTACCAGTACTTCATCAGTGCTCACATTAGTACCATTACTTCATCAGTCCTTACATTGGTACCATTACTTCATGGTACCTAACAGAGCAGGTGCACTCACTGTTCCTGCAGAGGTGGACCTTCCAGACCCTGTAGACCACGCTGGACCTCAGATAGTTGACTCACTGTCCTCGCTGGAACTGTTTCTGTCACTGTCTTGAAATGTATTCGTAGATGACCAAAAATAGTCACTTGCCCGATAAAGGGTAAAAAACATCCAAAAAGCTGCAGTATGTTCTGTCCTTTCCCCTCAGCCAGTCCAGTGTTGCGTTATCTGGTTATTTTTAGTTCTGTCCAAGCGTGCGCCGTCTCTCCTCTTTTCTTTTCTTAAGTGGGTTCTGCTCATAAACCTCTGGGCTGTGAGTCCATGTGGAACCAATGTGGTCTGATTAAACCCCTCACACCACTTTTATCATCACAGTGTAATGACGGTCACCTCTGCACCTCCTGATTCTGATCTTCAAAGGGAACGACGCAACCTGAAGAACATTTCAGGACAGAAAGAAAAGGAAATCAGATTATTTTTTTCCATTTTTTTCCCCCCAAACATCAAAGCATCCAATCCAAATGAAAAAAGCCGCCATAGGAGTCGGCGTTCGGTCCCAGGTCAACATGTCGTCCTAATTAGTTCATTACCTTTGGCTGCGGCGCCGGCGTTCAGACGAGGACAGGGTTTATCTTTGGTGTAATTTGTCTCAGATTCACAGTGAAATTGCTCTTTTGTTCTCGTCCTGTTTGACGAGCTCAGGGCTCAGAGTGTGTCCGACAGGAAATGACTTCTGTGGCTGCAGAACGCACACAAACCCGAGCGTGGTCGATAGATAAATCCTGCCGGCTCCTCGTGGACTCTATTGTTTGATCTAAAAACCAGAGAGAGGCCAGTTTCCACCCCGGCTGCTGGAGGTTGTGTTCATAGACTCGACTGGGCTTTTGTTGTTTCCAAATGTCATCGCTGCACAGATGATGTGTTTTAACATCGAAATGGAAGTGTTTAATGTTCACGTCCTGCAGGGTTTCAGTTGGGGTCAGAATAAGAAACAGGTTTTAGGTTCATGTGTTTGAGGTAAAATTCAGGTACCACATATACGATTAGGGGTGTTTATCGGCAAGAATCTACCCATACAATACAAATCACAATACTAGGATCATGATACGATATATCACGATATATATGATGAATGATATTGTTAAAAAGGCAATTTTTAAAAAAATGATTATTTCCTTGAAGAATTGAATTACACCAGAAATCTGCACAAATACTAAACACATTTTTATTGGCTCACAACAGGATCTAATGCTATATCACAAAATGTTCCTGCGTTAAAACTTAAATTCTGTTTTACAGACATTACAGTTTCAGATCCTGTTCAAATGTTCAGATGCTATTAGTTCAGAACTAACATCAGAACAGTATTTTTGTGCAGTCCCAACAAAGGAACTAACATCGCCTCTCAGACAGTAAAAAGTGCTTTTAGGATGTTTCAAATAACCATCATTTAATAAAACAGTGTTAAATAACAATAAAGAAAATATAAACAATAAAGAAAACTAAAAAAAAAAAAGAAACTCCATCATATCTGCATTTGAATAAATACCTAAAACTATTGATACAATACTTTTTAATATTGATACAGTATTGTGAAATGAAATATCGCAATATATTGCAGAACTGATATTTTCTAACACCCCTATATATGATATAGACAAAAGTATGTGGACACAGGTGTTTCTTTTCTAACAGGGATCTGGGATATAAAACAATAACGACTAATGTCAGAATGTAGTTTTTTGTCATGGGATAAATATTGCATTGGTTAGTTTGGTTTAAATTCTTATCTTTGTTTCCAAAATGCCTCAGAAATGGTTTTTACTCAATTTCTCTCAACATTGATTTTTTTTTATTTTTATCTATGATTATAATTTTAAATGTTCTTCCTCTAAATTTCTAAAATATTTTTCCTGCTCTGACTGTAAATAATTTTCTACCACTTCTAACCATCTACTTTCTTCACATCTCACTGAGGTAGAAAAGTCTCCCATTAAACTTTAAGGAAATACTGATGTTTATAAACTATGTGGACATAAATATTAGGACACATCATGTCTACAGTGTGTCAGATGTCCTGTTCATGAGGATCAGACAGAATTTCCTTGAAGTTTAATGATATTTATCCCAATATAAAACTATATAGACACACACACACACACACACACGCTTTTGTCCATATAGTGAATATTAAGATGAATTTCATTCAGCCCTGGATCCATTCATTAGTTGTCCTAGATTTTTGATTCAGACCACATGGCGCTGAATTTCCAGATTTGTCATCATGATTTACTTCCTGTTTTATTTCTGTTTAATGTAAAGGCAGGTGTTGATGAGGCTTTGAGGCACCGAGACATAATATTTTATTGACCTGTTAAAGCACACAGACGTGTTATATTTTATTAACTTAAACACAAAACACTGACTGAAGGTCAGGATTGGGCTTCCACATATCCTGTTCATTAACACTCTAACCTTTCTAGTGGATGGGAGCTGAAAACCTCCCTGGTGGAGGTAATAAATAAAATCCAATCAACCTTTAAAAACTGGGCCTGGGGCTAACGGCAGCGTTAAATAACGCTCCGGCTCTGACGATGATTGATGGGCCTGTTAGGATGGAAGATTTATGAAATCACTAATAGAGCTGATGTAGCGTCCATAATGAGCTTTCCCTGCGTTTTAAAGAACATAAACTGTGCAGAACAGCGGAGGAGCTCTAATCTTTGCATTTAACCTTTTGTTATGTGAGGGTGGACTGGAGCTTTACAGGGGACACAAACTCACCTTCATTCACATGTTCATTCATTCACCCTTTCACTCAGCACTTACACATTATCAGAATTTAAAATCTGCACATTACAGATGCATCCGTTAACTTCGAATTCCAGAAATCACACTTTAGGATTCACCGTTCAGGACAGGGGTCTCAAACATGTGGCCCGGGGGCCAAATGCAGCCCCCCAAAGGTTCCAATCCAGCCCGTGGGATGAATTTACAAAGTGCAAAACTTCCACAGTCAGTCACAGGCTGTCAAACTCATTTTAGTTCAGGTTCCACGTACAGACCAATATGATCTACAGTCAAATAATAACATAAAAACCTACAAAAAATAATGACTCCATATTTTCTTCTCAGTTTGATGTGAAAAAAATATTATACTATAAATAATGACATCTTCAAATTTTTGCCTTTGTTTTAGTGCAAAAAATAACATTAAATTATGAAAATATTTACATTTACAAATTATCCTGCAACAATAAAATGTGAATAACCTGAACAAATATGAACAACCTGAAATGTCTAAAGAAAATTAAGCACAATCTGAACAGTTTTCTGCCTTTCACTAAGTGTTTAGTGTCTTTGTAGATCTGCTCCATAATGCACATTTAGAAATGATAAAATGAGGCATAATATTGTTAAAATTGCACTCATTTTTCTTAAGAAATTTCAGTTTTTTGAGGTTATTGGGGTTTTTTGCACTAAAAAAAAAAAAAGACAAAAATTTGTAGTTGTCATTATTTATAGGATATTATGTTATTATATTATTGGCCCGGCCCACTTGAGATCAAATCGGGCTGAATGTGGCCCCTGAAAGGAAATGAGTTTGAGAGCCCTGTTTTAAAGGATAGTTGTTAGATGTAAAAATTTTCATCGCGCAACTTTACTTTTTTTTGCTCTAATACACAGATGAAAGTTTGGAGTTGACATTATTTATATATAATCATGTTATTATTTCACTGGTCCGGCCCACTTCAGATCAGATTTAACTTAATGTGGAAATTTGAACTGTTTTCTGCCTGTTACTCAGTGTTTAGTGTCTTTGTGGCAGATACTTCAGGGCAAAAATAGGGCTGACAGCCCACTCCAGGACCCACAAAAACTCAAGTCAAGGTCGTCATCGAGACTGATGGACGAACAACAGTGTCTTTGTAGACCCGATCCATAATGCACATGTAAAAATGATAAGTTAAGGCATAATATTATTAAAATTGCACTTATTTTTCTTAAGAAATGTCAGTTTTTTTCAGGTTATTCAGATCTTTTTTGTTTGAGTTGTTTATAAAAGTAAGTATTTTCATAATTTAATGGGTTTTTTTTTGCACTAAAACAAAGACAAAAATTTGGAGTTGTCGGTATTTATAGGTTATTACACAATTATTTTACCGGTCTGGCCCACTTGAGATCAAACGGGCTGAATGTGGAACCTGACAGAAAATGAGTTTGAGAGCCCTGGTTCAGGATGTCCACACTGTGGTAAAAACAGCAGCGTTGTTGCAGTTGAACCCTTTTAAGACGACTGTGTCTCCGGCGCCACATTTCTGCATCCACCGTCATTCAGATTACCGTAACTCTTGAGCCGTTTGTGTGATTGACAAAATCCAAACATCATCTTTGATTGATTTATTTTTAAAATGGGACATTTCGTATTAATGAACATTTACACATAAATACAAGCGATTATAGTCATATGGCTAATTTCCATCTCCAGTCCCATTCTTCATCTTTGATATTTTATCTAAGTTTGGGATCTTTCTATTGGTCAATAACACATTAGGGTAGAGGTCTGCATTGGTTGAGGGGGAGGGGTGGAAGTGGGCGGAGCAGAAAGCAGCAGAGTGCAGTCGGTGAGAAAGATATGAAAGATTTTTATTACCTTTTGCAGTGTTTTAGTGAGGTTTAAAAGGTGTTTTTGTGGTGAATTCTTGTAAATTATTGTATATAATAGTGGTAGTGCTGTTTTGGAGTGTTCTACTAGTATGTTTTTGATAATGATAATGGTCAGATGTTGACGGTTAAGTTTTTTTGCCTGAAAAAAGCTGCAAAACAGTTGGCAAAAAAACCCCCAAACATTTTCTGGCATTTTTATTGCAAAAACAATGCAAAAGAAATCTAGTCTTGTTCTAATGGTAGTCCTTAAAGGGTTAAAGCTATTTTTCACAAAATTAGGTTCAGAGTCCAAAGTTTATTTGATGGGACTTTGTAGATTAAATCATTCAGGATCAGCCAATCTTTCATCCAGAGTCCTCCTAAAATATCACCCAAAACAATAACACAATGTTACATAAATACAAAATTATTTATAAAAGATATAAATTTACATACACCAAAACACAAATGTTAAAAGAGTGTTAAAATACAATTATTCAACATATTGTACATTAGACAGAATTATAAAAGACATAACAAAGACTGTTACAGAGTGAGACACTGAGATGGCATTAAAAATAGAGCTGTTTTTACTGAGAAATGTGAAACAATTTTATGATGTATGGAATCATTCTGCTAAGAAGAAAAGTGTTCTCTGGAAGATTAGATATCGACCACAACAGAGCCATGTAAGATATGGAGTTGTTCTCATAAATGTGATAAATGTGACGTAACAGGATGGACATGATGTAAAACATCAGACGTCACAGGATTAAAAAAAATGAAAAAATGTAAAAAGTTTTGAGAAATTTAGATTTTTGAACTTTAGACGAATTTTTGAAATAATAAAAATGTGCCTTTACTTTACAGTGATCCATATTTTGATGGTTTATTGCATGAAAATAATTACAGATATCAATATAGTTCCTATTGATCACTGATAGAAGTCATATATGGACTTTGATTTGGATCCATGACCTTTGACCTTGAGTGATCTTGAAGGGTCAAACTCAAGGTCACCGATGAATAGTTTTCAGTAGTCTTTTTCTCCAAAACCAGACTGATCTCATGAAATCGTGTAGTTATGCCACGCCAGTTCTTATGGCATGTGCCGTGCTATATGTATGCATTTTCATCCTTTCACATGTTATTTAACACCATTTGATTGTGTGTCAATTTACATCAAGATCTCCGGTTTACATATCCCTAACCCCTAACCCTAAACCTTACCCTAACCGCTAATTGCGTGGTATTTGACATGACATGAACATACATGCAGAAAACTTACAATACATACAGATAACGCGCCAGTTAAAAGTGGCGCGTATGGCGTGTATATTTACGCAATTCATGATATCACGTTGCCAAAACTAATGATTGGATCCATTTCATTATTTTGTGTATCTTTTTTGGGACAATGTCTACAAAGTTTGTTCACAGTTGTCAGAAATTTAGATTTTTTAATTTTTCACAAGTTTCTGAAATATTCTAAATGTTCCTTTCCTTCTAATGGTCCATATTCTGATAGTTTATAACATGTAAATGGTTCCAGATATCAGTCTAGTTCCTATTGATCACTGATAGAAGTCATATATGGACTTTCATTTGGGTCCATGACCTTTGACCTTGAGTGACCTTGAAGGGTCAAACTCAAGGTCACCAATGTATAGCTTTCAACAGTCTTTTTCTCCAAAACCAGACTGATCTCATGAAATCACGTTGTATGTCACGCCAGTTCTTATGGCATTTGCCGTGCCATATGTACGCATTTTCATCCTTTTACGTGTTATTCGACGCCATTTGATTGTGTGCCACTTTACGTGAAGATCTCCGGTTTACATATCCCTTACCCTAACCCTAACCGCTAATTGCATGGTATTTAACGCAATGTGAACATACATGCTGAAAGCTTATAGTGCGTACAAATAACACGTCAATTAAAAATAGCGTCTATATTTACGCAATTCATGATTTATTCAAATGATTGGATAATGATTGGATTCATTTCATTTTTTAAATATATTTTCTTTGGGACAATGTCTACAAAGTTTGTTCACAGTTTAGACATTTAGATTTTTACTTTTTTTTTTTTTTTTTTACAAATTTTTGAAATATTCTAAATGTTCCTTTCCTTCTAATGGTCCATATTGTGATGGTTTATAACATGTAAATGGTTCCAGATATCAGTCTAGTTCCTATTGATCACTGATAGAAGTCATATATGGACTGTGATTGGATGAGTTGAGTTCTCCTCCAGTGAAAGTCCCGCCCACTTCTATTGTTAGATTGATGTGCATGCAGAACCCGGACTGGAACACAGAACAGAACCTGACAACCTCACACATTCAACTTACTGGTTCTTGATAGAAGATGACGCTGAGATACCAGGACATTGGAACTGTTTTTTGTCTCTTGAGATGCAGAAGTTCAGTGTTGAGGACAGAGAATGTTTCACTGTGTCAGTAGGAGGCGCTGTTTCTGTGTCTCATCTGTCCGTTCTTCTGCAGGATCATCATTCATTCATCCATCGGCTCAGCTCTTCATCCACCCACAGCACCAGTCCTACTCACTCATCCATTCATCATCCATCCACCAGGTCTTTAATCCACCTGTTTGACATTCTGAACATCCACCCCTCTCCTCATCCCATTCGTCTTCCGTGTATCCTTTCATTTGTTCGTTCATGCGTTCATTTATTAATTCATCCATTCGTCATGTGCCGTCTCAGTGTGAGAATCAGACTCCTGTCGACGCAGCAGATGGCAGCTCCTCATGAACACGCAGAAACTGATGTGTCGACGATCTGTGCGTCTGAGGTCACAGTGTTGGTGAGTCAGGTTCACCGTGACCTACGCCGGTAAAAAAGCTCATCCAGCAGAACGCCGCGACCTTCAGGTGACCGCGCCCATCTGCAGTTCCTCTGCAGTGACCTGTCCAACGACCGGAACATGACGGGAACATGTCAAGAACACGATGAGAAAATGATGAGGGCGTAATGAGAAAATGAGAACCCAATGGGAACATGACCAGAACATCACAAGAACGTGTCGAGAACATAATGAGAAAATGATGATGCTTATTTTATTCTTTCTTATTTAGTTTTATTCTATTTTTACCTCTGCCAAGGAGGCTGTAAATGTAAAATGTATTGATCGGATTAGTGGATCAACAGGGATTGAACAGGTTTTGGTTGGTGGTGGATGTTTGGATGTTAAACAGGATCATTAATCTGTGTGAAGCCTAATGGGACACAACTTCCTCTTTCTTGTGACCATTTTTAAATCTGCCAAAGAACGGCGGAGGTTGTGTTTTCATCAAGGTTTGTCTGTTTGTTTGTTTGACTGTTAGCAAGATAACTCAAAAAATTATGGATGGATTTGGATGAAATTTTCAGGAAATGTTGATGCTGGCACAAGGAACAAATAATTAAATTTTAGTGGTGATGGGGGGGGTGGCTGATCTGCCTTGGCGGAGGTCTGCGCTCTCTGAATGCTTCTCTAGTTTGTCTTGATTTGTCTAGAGTTTGTTCAGTGTCTTTGACGTCACTTCTTCACTGGAGACCAGCTCCATTTGGCTCCACTGTTTGGACATTTGACACAAATTGCAGGAATTAGGATCGTTTCCAGCCTTAATTGCCTCTGTGTGTGTTGCTACTACTGCTGTGACACTTAATCACATTGATCAGTGACTGACTACATTACAGTAGCTGCATTCCCATTGTTTTTAAGTCTCCTACGCCTCCTTTAATGCTCAGACATGCTATGCTTTCCCATTTCATAGTCAGTTTTTAGATTCGACTGTAACTCCAGGATCCAGGGTTTTTTTTTTTTTTAACTTTGCGATTTTGTTTCAGTGTGAACATTTCTACTGTGATTCATTATTTAATGGGCGGTTTCCAATTCAATGCGGTTTCACACCTACTTCATTAGATCCAGACCTTTGAGTTTGATTTGGACCAAATATGCAGATGTGAATCCAGCCCCAGACCAGATCAGACTGAAGGAGCTGGTCTTGGTCTGGATCAAACTGAGCCATGGTTTGGTGCAGGTAGAGGGGACTTCCAGGTCAGTTAGCTATAGGACGTTAAACAGAAGACGAAAGAAAAAAATATGGTCTGTCTGTAACCAGTCAATATGTGCATTTCCATTCACATATGTGAGTTTGTGAAAAACTACCAACATATTTATGACAACTACCCCTCTGAATATTAGCATTAGTATCTACATTAGTAAAACCAACTCTTTTGTCACTATATTTGTTATTATGGAGTTTCTTCTTCTCAAAAAATTGTACTCTTCTTCGTGGTATTTGGCCAGTATGGTAATTAAGAGCAGCGCCCTCTGGTGGACTGATTGAGAAACACTCATTCCAACGCGATGGAAGTATGAAGGCAGTGACACTTGACAACGTTAGAAACAGAGGAACCTATTTACACATGTAAAGTAGGGATGTAAACAATTAATCGACTATCAATTAATTATTGAGAATTTGCTTGATTTTGAAATTATTATTTGTCGGTTAATTGCCCTTTTCCACTTCCTGTCCGAAAGCTGCTGGTTTGTCCGCGCTGCGACACTGCAGCTGGGATCGCCGGTCATCGAACCGGATCGTGGCGTTGTTGAGTTAGAATTGCTTTAGTGACGTGATGGAGTGAAACACAGCCAAAGTCTTGCAGACCGCCCAATTTAAATGAGGATTTTGCGTGCACTAAACTGCGCTGGGATCCGCCAGCACTAATGGTGACAGTGCGCTGAATGATCCAGACACAGAAATGTAACGTTGGAGTTTTGTCATAGAGGGTATTGCATGACTCATTCATTCATTCCTTTTTCATTTGAAAGATGATGTTGGTGGTGGAGTAGTTGGATTGAATGACTGTCAGGTGCACATAATTTTGTCACACTGGACGCTGGGGTGTATTTTTAGTCAGACTCATCAGGAGTGGAAAAGAGTCCCGTAAAGTGTGTGTGTGTGTGTGTGTGTGGGGTACATCTCAATTACTTTTTTTTCCCGTCACTCCAAAAATGTTCACACAAAGGTGAAAAATGCGTTCTCTGCATCTCGTTTCATCATTTGTCTCCTAACCACTTCCATGTGTGTGTAATTACGCATCCAAACTGTTTGCACCTCCTTTTGTTAAATATAGACACAGTTTCAATGAGCAAAATTGCTTTTGGGTTTGATAAATCCCTTTGCGTGTGCTAATTTAGTATATTTACATTTTCCCCTCTCAGCACATGCACAACTGTGTGTAAACACCCCTTATTACATATTCATTGTGGCAAATGTACTAACTGGATGCAGACGTGCTATTTTGTACCTTTGAAAGACACAACCCTTAGTGTGCACTGTTACTAAATCAGTTTATACAATGTTTTGCATGTGCAATTAGTTTTAATACATGCAAACCTTCAGTAGGTCTGGCCCTATGTCCCGCGGTCACCCCGGTGGCCACGTGAAAATAGCGGGGGTGGGGGCATCTCCGCTGAAATCTCGCTTGATCATGTCAGTGATGCAAAAATCAGAAATGCCTATTTCTTCTAAACTGTACCCCCCCCCCCCTCAGAATTTCTTTAGTTCTACTCCATACATGTCATTGTCTGTACTGTACCCAATTGTTCAATAAATCCATCATTAAGGAATATGAGATTTTTTTTTCACTGAAGTATATAAACAATATTTAGCTTTTATTCTTATAGACATGATCAAAAGAGAAATTCAGATTCTCAGAAAAATCGCTACTTATCAATTAATCGTTAATCGATGGATAAGGCCAATCAACTAATGATTAATGGATTAATGGATAATTTGCATCCCTAATGTAAAGCGAACATAAATGAGCCTTACAGATGTGAATATGAGCTCCACCTATGGGTCAGTTTCGAGCAGACATTTCCCAGCTGCTTCACTTTCATTTCTACCTTTTTGCTCTAACTTGTTTGTTTTTGCAGCTCAGTGTTTTGCAGTGGGTTTGCTCGGTGGCTGTGTAATTTCCTGTCCGTTCAGAGCCGGTCGGCCGTAGCAGCAGGTGAAGCTGAGAAACCCTCGAAGGAGATAAGAGAGAGGCGAGGTGCGAGTTCTCATTGGTCCAGAGTGTGTTTGAATGCCTCGGCGCTGCTGTCAGACCTCACCGTTGTTGTTCGGGGCTGCAGCCGGCAATACAACTCATTATAAAGAACCTTGAAAGGAGCGGGTGCCCGTTGGTGTCTGTACTGTACTTGTGCCGTGAGCTTGGCGCCAAATCAAACAGCCAGCTCCATTTAAATAAATTATGATGCTAACAGCCTCCCGCCTCCCCACCGGCTCTGCCCACGTTTCTGTCAAACCGAAAACTCTCCTCTCGTCCACAGCAAGAAACATCAAACAGTCGGTTTTGACGATTTCTGCCTTTTTCTTGTTCCTCTGCACAACCAGCGACAGAAGCAAAAGCAGAGGACATTAAAAGGAAAACAGGCCTGAAGCTGTTGGCACGGCGTCTGACGGGCAGAGCAAACGGAAGGAGAAAGGAGATTTTTACACTCAAACAAGAGCTCAGAGGAGAAAATACCGTGCAGGTGAAGATAAAGACTCCTATCACAGGGCTGAAAAGACTCAACTATATCAATGTGACGGTGGAAAAAGAGCAAACATGAAAAGACTCGGCTGGAAGGGAAGTAAAAATCAGCTTTCCAGGAATAAAGAAAGCGCTTTCAGAGAGGAAAATGCAGCCTGTGTGCAGCTATCAGTGAACCGACAAGCGGAGTTAAATCAACAGGTTAAAAGGAGTCAGATGGTGTGGGAGGAGGAGGAGGAGGTAGCGCAGGAGGAGGAGGAGGAGGAGGTGCAGGCCAACGTACAGACGCAGAGCCAGTTTCATTCTGGTCTTAATCCACTAAAAGCTTCTGGTCGAGCGGCCAAATTGGCAGCCGCTCCCTCACTCTTGCTATTTATTGGCACGATGGCAACGTGATAATAATTACTCCAAATTTTCTCTTTTATAGTAGAACATTTATCCAAATATTCAGACACAGATCCAATTAAACATGAAACAAAACAGAAAATGTTCTTCTCCTATTATCAATTACTACTTAAAGCGACTGATTGTGCACAGAATATTCAGGATTTTGCCTTTTTTTCCCCCAGTTAAAAAAATTCCCTAATGATCTGTTGAAAATAGATGTTTTGCTGATGTTCGTGTTTACATACAGCTGTACCAACTAGGGGTGTCAGAAAATATCGGTTCTGCAATATATCATGATATTTCATTTCACAATACTGTATCGATATTAAAAAGTACTGTATCAATATTTTTAGGTATTTATTAAAATGCAGATATGGCAAAGGTTCATTTTTGTTTTTTAGTTTTCTTTATTATTTATATCTTATTTATAAATAATTCACCAGCAACACTGTTCAACACTGTTTTATTAAATAATGGTTATTTGAAGCATCCTAAAAGCACTTTCTTCTGTCTGAGAGGCAGATGGTAGTTCCTTTCTTGGGACTGCACAAAAATAATGATGTTAGTTCTGAACTAATAGAATCTGAACATTTGAACAGGATCTTAAACTGTAATGTCTATGAAACAGAATTTAAGTTTTAACGCAGGAACATTTTGTGATATAACATTAGATCCTGTTGTGATCAAATAAAAATGTGTTTAGTATTTGTGCAGATTTCTGGTGTAATTCAATTCTTCAAGGAAATAATCATTTAAAGAAAAAAACAAACAAAAAAATGGCCTTTTTAACAGTATCATGATATATCGTGATATTTCGTATTGTGATCCTAGTATTGTGATTTGTATTGTATCGCCAGATTCTTGCCAATGCACAGCCCTAGTACAAACTGGTGAATTATTATCATTTGAAGCCACAAAATATGTTGTTAAAAGCTCAAAATACCAGTCGTTTAACTGTTACACCCTCAGTGAAGTTCATCCTTTCTCCTGTTTTTTTTGTTTGGTTCTATTGACACAAATGTAATCCAACAAAGCAACTTCTACAGAGTGGCTGTTCATTATTTTGCCTCTTCATTTTATTCATTTATTTTTTATTTATTTAACCTTTATTTAACCAGATAAAAAAGCTCTTTTTCAAGAGTGTTCTGGCCAAGACAGCAGCAGCAGGTTACACAAAATAGAAATCACAGCCATACATTCACACTAAAAAGATACATAAAACACAATAAAAGTCAGATTTAAAACCAAACATAAATCACTAAACTAAGAACACACATATAAAACGCCATCAATAATTTAAAAGGTACTAAAAGTATAACGACAGTGTTCCGTAAAAGCATCTCAAAGCAGAATCCAATTCAGTCAGTGAAAACATCTACATCCATCTACATATTGACATAATGGGAACAGAATAATAATAATTCAGTGTTTGACTAATTGTTCAAACAAATGTTCAATTACACATGAAATAACTGGTCTGTCAAAAACATAATGGATAATGAGCTGCAGTGGTTTTAGTGTAGACAGTTAAGTATGTACAGGTAATGGAGCAGGAACGTGACCAGACCTGTTGTTAAACTCAACGGTAACACGTTCATTTGTCACATACCTGAGTGACAACCGGTACAAAAAAAACAATTGCTGGAGTAAATCCAGGTCAAGGTCTGGAGCCAAAACAAAGAGCAGCAAAGAAAACAAGTTTACACAAGATGATGCACCGGTGAAGAACAGACTGGAACTGCCAACAAAACCAGAAGAAATGAGAATCTAAAGCGGGGTACACACAAAAGGATTTTTTAAACCTGGAGAGATTTTTTATCTGTTCCAGACCCCACACATGAAGATAAAAAATCAGGCGTTGAACAGTTTTGATGGTACTGTATGTGGTGTAGTCCAATAATCTCAACACAACACACACACACAGTGATTCTGTTCCAAATCTCATGGGATGGTATTTGATGTGACGTGAACATACACTCGGAAAGCTTATAATGCGAACTGATAACGGCAATTAAAAGTGATAGATAGATAGATAGATAGATAGATAGATAGATAGGTGTCATTTGTAGGATGTCATTTGGACGTTCAGTGGCTCCGTAGTTACCATGGAAACACCGTCATCTTCTACAACACTGATTGACCGGTCAAACCCATGGAGTTGGATCACTGACAGTGGATGGACACACTGGGTTTATGTTCAGTTAATGACAGATTTGACCGAGAAAGTCCCTTTTTCTTCAGTTTTCTCTATTTCTAATAATAACCCTGAATTTTAATCTGAGGTTTTATAAACACCATCATGATCAGTTAATTAAATAAAGGAAAATACATGATTTTCACTGGAAAAACATGAAATAAAGAGGATAATATTACAATAAGTGTCAATAAATCACATAAGAAAGGTTAAATATAGAGAAAATTCCTTTGGGCATAATTGTGCCACAAACGTAGCACTGGGTCTTTATGGGTTAAGTGTCATTTTTTGCATTTTACAAGTTCATCCCATGGGCCGCATGTTTGACACCTCTGCTTTAGACGTTACAGCAGGGCTCTCAAACTCATTTTCTTTCAGGTTCCACATTCAGCACGATAGATAGATAGATACTTTATTGATCCTTTGCGGGAAATTGTTTTGTCACTACAGCAGCAGTACAAGAAAAAAACACACTGACCCATCACAATAGAGATCCCACAAACAACCAACAATGGAACGAAGAAGTAAACAGAATAAAAGATATATAAATATAAATATATATAAACATAATATATATAAAAGTGGTATGTATATTTACACGAATCATGATGTCACGTTGGAATAGAAGTAAAAGTAGAATAAAATAATAGACATAAAATAGGAATAGATACAATATTAACAGTATGTATGGATATATGTCTATAAAAACTAGTGCATTTAATAAATGTTGAAAAAATATTGCATTGTTATTGCAAGAACACAATTTTGCACGAACTGCAGAGGACTATTGCACGACTTTATACGGCGTTACTGCCCATTATTGGAAGTGATTGTATGAGGATACACTGAGAGAAGTGATTGGAAGAAACACCACAGTTCTTACTTTGTGCAGTTTCGTGTGGTGACCGCTCTGGGAAGAAACTGGGCTTGGATCCTGTAGGCCAGTGGTCCCCAACCTTTTTTGTACTACAGACCGGTTTCATCCATGAAAATTTTCCGCCGACCGGGCAGAGGTGGGGGGGTTCCCATAACAAAAACCTCTGTCAGTTCAGAGCATGTGATCTGAAACACTTAGACTTACAATTCCACTGATTCTACAGTAGAATATCAACTCACCCTAATGCAGAACCCGTGGAACCCTGGACTGGTTTCCCTGCAACTAGATGGTCCCATCTGGGGCTGATGGGGACACACAGACCAGTTGTGTTCTGTAGATCCAGTCTGCTCTGTTTTCTTGTCTTGGTGGCTGTCATCGCAGAAAACCCAGACACAAAGGTATGAGGCTGGAAAACGGAAGAAGGACTTTCAGGGCTTTTGTGGTGATATCTCCATATTCTGCTTTGACTTGAATCCAGAATGCACAGAGGTTTGAAGTTGTCTCAAACATGGATGGATGTGTTGGAGCAGTTTGGAGGCGCTTGTTTGTCACCTGTTGGATGAACCTGTAGCTGAGGCAGGAATCCTGATATTTCCTTCTAAATGCAGCTTTCTATTTGCAGGCAGTCTGTGACCCTTCTGCAGACGCATCATTTCCTTGTTTCTTCCCGAAAAAGTTCTCCAGTGAATTTTGTTTTTGGCTCATTTCTTTAGCTTGTGTTTCTGGTGATTCATGAAATGGCACCAGAGTCAAGAGGGGTTGAGGTGAGGGCTGAAACCGTCGCTTTTCAAAATAAAATCTCCACAAGACTAAAGGAAAAAATTACTTTAATATTAACCACAATTTTTTTTTCTTTGCAGCCCAGTACCAGATGATCCACGGACCAGTACCAGGACCCCAAAATGAACTTACGGCATGTTTTTCAGAGTCAGCAGTGGTACACCAGGTGTGCAGAGTGCTTTCATTAGCACCTTTAATTTGAGCCGTTGAAAGCTCCATGTGTATGACGGCCAAAAAGGAGAGAATCCAAGATTGGATAGTTAGAGAATGAGGTGGGTACCAGTGAGATGGAATCATTTTCTTGGCTGCTGTCAGTCCAGCAAAGATGACTCACTTTTTGAAAATGTCATCTGCTGTTACTTCTACTACCATTTTTTTTTTTTTTGGAGTGTTGTCTACATTTTGACATCAGCATAATTCCTTTCCATATGTTTTTGACAAAGCCACATGGAGCCACAGGTTGCCCACCCCAGCTGTAGACCTTATCCTTCTGTAAAGACATGTTTCCACCAGCAGATGGTGCTGCTGCTTCATATTTGCTTCTATACATCCATCTGCTCTGCGGTTAATTTTAATATTTCTAAAGAATAATTCATAAAATTGCTGACCCATTTTCACTCTTACTCTCCCTGTTTTCGTCTGTTTTTGTCGCCGCTGATGAATAAAAGTGTTCTTGTTTGACGTTTGGGTTCTGAATCTGAATGTTTGGATGTTATTAACTTTGCGGCTCATCTAATCCTTCTGTGTCTGCAGTCACATGAGGTGAAAGTCTTGGAAAAAGCTGATCCTATCAGAGGTCCTGGGCCTTCAGCTGTGGTGAGTTGTACTGTTCTAACTAACCCTGACCCTGACGGTGCTGTGCTGCTTTCATCTCAGGCCTTTAAACACAGAAACTCCATGTTCCTTAAATGTCTTCATTCTGTTCTTCTGTGTTTAAACTGAAAGAACCTGATCTTTACCTGTCTGTTTAATGCTTTTCTCACACATCTGGAACAGTCCCTGGCTTATTCTTCCTCCTGAAGCTCTAGAACAGGGGGGTCAAACATGCGGCCCGTGGGCCAAAACCGGCCCCCCAAAGGATCTGATCCGGCCCCTGGGATGAATGTGTGAAATGTCAGTCTCTGTTTCTGTTTGCGCTGTGATTATTAGGATTTATTTATTGTTGGATTCTATCGTCTTTTTCACACTGATATTTTCAGAGGACGTAGAAGAAAAGACATTTGTGTCGAACTGCGGATTGTGATTTGTTCAGGTTCAGTTTCAGGACGCTCAAATAAACAATAAATCAGTTCATAGATTCAAGTGAAATTTGGGGAAATAAGAAAAGAAAGAATGTCACCCTCTTTGTACAACAGTTCCTCAGTTTGCAGCTGCTCTAGAATATTAACACTTTATTTTTATGTAAAGCTTGGATTTGGATTTTGTTTTTGGGAACCAGTTTGTGTTTGATGATGTGTCTTTAATTCAGATCTGATTCAGATTATACAGTCTGTGGACCAAACAAAACTTTGTTTTTTTATTTTTATTTTTTATGTTTTTATGTTATATACCTGTTGTGAAGCACATTGAGTCTGCCTTCTGCATGAAATGTGCTCTATAAATAAAGTTGAATTGATTTCAAAAATAATGTTACTTTAATAAAACAGTTCACAGTAGTGTAACAACAACTAGACCTTTTACCTTATTTTCCTATTTTTTTTTCTTTTAAAGTGAAACTTTTTTTTTTTTAATCTGACATTTTTTGTACAATTTGTCATTTTCTGGATTTATTCTAGATTTAAGAAATCAAGCCAACCAACATATTTTCCCTCCAAAGGTAGATTTATTGTGTTATGTTTAGACAAACATTAAATATATTTTCTTAAAAGTGTTTTCCATTAAATAAAGCTCATAGGATCACTGTTTTGTGTTTTTATGTAAATGTTTTAGCATTCCAGGTTGTTTTTTTAATCCAAAATGCAACTTAAAATGTTCAATTTTATATTATCTTTTAGGATTTTAACTTTCCAGAGGTTTCAGGGAACACGTAAGTAGTGACAAATTAAAATATTAAATCTCTGAAAAACAAAAGACAAACATCAGGACATGTACATTAGTCTGCAGTCAGAGTCCTCCTGTCACCGACGGCCCTGCAGCGCCTCCAAGAGGCTCAAGTACAAACAAACAAAACAGAACATGTTCTCCTTCCACAACTCATGACATAAATACACAAAGTCCTTCATTCATTGTCAGTTCATTTATAGGATGAGCAACTTCAGCAACATGTGTAAAGTACATGTGTCAACGCAACCGCAACCACTGCAACTAAACTGAGGGAGGCGCAAGAAGAGGCTGCGGTGGTTGCACCTGCTGATGGAGCTGTGGTTGCTCCTGCTGATGGAGCTGTGGTTGCTCCTGCTGATGGAGCTGTGGTTGCACCTGCTGATGGAGCTGTGGTTGCACCTGCTGATGGAGCTGTGGTTGCTCCTGCTGATGGAGCTGTAGTTGCACCTGCTGATGGAGCTGTGGTTGCTCCTGCTGATGGAGCTGTAGTTGCACCTGCTGATGGAGCTGTGGTTGCACCTGCTGATGGAGCTGTGGTTGCTCCTGCTGATGGAGCTGTAGTTGCACCTGCTGATGGAGCTGTGGTTGCTCCTGCTGATGGAGCTGTAGTTGCACCTGCTGATGGAGCTGTGGTTGCTCCTGCTGATGGAGCTGTGGTTGCACCTGCTGATGGAGCTGTGGTTGCACCTGCTGATGGAGCTGTGGTTGCTCCTGCTGATGGAGCTGTGGTTGCACCTGCTGATGGAGCTGTGGTTGCTCCTGCTGATGGAGGTGTAGTTGCACCTGCTGATGGAGCTGTAGTTGCTCCTGCTGATGGAGCTGTAGTTGCACCTGCTGATGGAGCTGTGGTTGCTCCTGCTGATGGAGCTGTAGTTGCACCTGCTGATGGAGCTGTAGTTGCTCCTGCTGATGGAGCTGTGGTTGCACCTGCTGATGGAGCTGTAGTTGCACCTGCTGATGGAGCTGTAGTTGCTCCTGCTGATGGAGCTGTGGTTGCACCTGCTGATGGAGCTGTTGTTGCTCCTGCTGATGGAGCTGTAGTTGCTCCTGCTGATGGAGCTGTGGTTGCACCTGCTGATGGAGCTGTTGTTGCTCCTGCTGATGGAGCTGTAGTTGCACCTGCTGATGGAGCTGTGGTTGCACCTGCTGATGGAGCTGTGGTTGCTCCTGCTGATGGAGCTGTGGTTGCCGATGGAGCTGTAGTTGCTGATGGAGCTGTAGTTTGTGCACTGGCAGATGCTGTTTTAAATAAAATCAGATCAGAGTCATATTCAGATCCTCGTCATTCTATTGTTTGTTTGTTTATTTATTTCTTTACTCACTTTAAAGTTTAAGGGAATAAAACTTTTCTTACCAACAAACAAGAGCAGGACGACAAAAACCCTCAGAGTCATGATGGACAGTCTGTGTTTTTCTGTTTTCTGAAAGAAGAGAAAAAAGATGAAACAACTGTATCATGTTATTAAATGACTCTTTCTTTTGTTTTTTTTTTCTGTGTTTGGTACAAAATGCTGTTAAATTTTACACTAAAGTGAATTTAGCTGTTTACTTAAAATGCATAAATCAAATGTCATAAAAACATTTACAACAAACCACTGTCGTTTGATTCTGTTTAAGTGGAAGGAACCTCTGTCATCCGCTTTAGTGCAACGGTTTGCATGATTTACTTTTCTTTTTTTAAAGTTGGAAAAGGTTAAGTTTTCTGTTTGTGGACAAATTAATTTTTTTTTATCAACAATGGAATCCTTTTTTCTCAACTGTCAACAAGCGTGTTGTTAGTATATGTTATATTAACTCTTAATCAGCTGTTTATTTTGTTGTTTTTTTTTGTGTTTTTTTTGTGTGTTTTTTTCATCTTTTGTGTTTAATAGGTCTGTAGGTTTGTTGTATAATTTTTTTTTGTTTTGTGTCTGTGTTTCCTTATGTCTAAGTATATGTTTATGTAAATGTATAAAAAAAAAAATTACAGCCAAATATATAGTAGAAAGATCTGGTAATTGTTTAGAAATAGTTAAGAGATGTTGTTATTAATCTATAGAAGCAGTAATAATGAATAAAAGAGTTTGTTTCCTGTCAGACAGTAGTGAAATAATCCGTTGTACTTACAGGGGAGCTCTTCTCGATGATGCTCTTCGCTGTGGTGGATGAATCTGTGCCCAGTCTGAGTCCGACTCATCTTTTATAACGGCAGCAGAAGAAGCGACATCACATCCAGAACAAAGACACAAGACGTCCAGGCCCCCGTAAGCATCATGACCTCATGTTCAGGTATGTGTGGGAACGTTTTAATGACACCTTCTCCTTTTGTCTGTGTTCTTCAGTCAGTCACAACTCCACCAATGTTAATAATTAGCGTGACATTTTTATCCCCATGACACATACGTTTAGTCAGACTCATACGTACACCTTTACATATTCAACGGATACAGTCATTCCACATCTAATTTAATTTAATCTTATTTTATCCTTCACTATTTTTTTTTTTTTTATTTTAATTTTTTTTTTTTTTTTTGTTGGAACAGCAGTTTGTATTAGAGAGCATAACATGTATAATATCAAGACCAATTTTGGACCCACTGCCATGCACATATTTTATAAAATTTCAATAACTATATACATATTGGGAGAGAAAACATGTACAAATTGACAAAAAAACAAAACCAGAGAAGGAATTAGATGAGGTTAAAACCTGTAATAATAACTATAATAATAATGAATATATATTAAAATAATAAATATATACGGTGATGTAATATGTATGTCTAAATGTGGACAATGTAGGGTATATTTGATAGGAATATATGTTTATATGAATGGTATATACCAAAGACATATACATGAAAAGCTGTATGTTTTTCCCCTCTTACTGTATGATGAACTCTCATACATACATTTATTTAAGGTGAAAGCTACTCTCAAGGCAGTCTTCTTCTGTACTGTTAGTTACCTGTCTCTTGCTGATAATGGCAATAAAGTAAAAAAAAAAACCCAAAAAAAACCCCAACTATAACTGGAAAAGCACTCAGAGAGCGCAGACCTCCACCAACGGCAGATCAGTTCTCCTTTTTAATCCTCATTTTTCCTTAAAATGGTCTATTTTCTCAGTTTAAAATATGTTTTTTATGTTCTGTTGTGAATAAAACGTGGCCATGAAAAGATGAATAACTGTACAGGGTGGGGAAGCAAAATTTACAATGAACATTTAGTTGTTTTTTCTCAGCAGGCACTACGTCAGTTGTTTTGAAACCAAACATATACTGATGTCATAATCATACCTAACACTATTATCCATGCCTTTTCAGAAACTTTTGCCCATATGAGTAATCAGGAAAGCAAACGTCAAAGAGTGTGTGATTTGCTGAATGCACTCGTCACACCAAAGGAGATTTCCAAAATAGTTGGAGTGTCCATAAAGACTGTTTATAATGGAAAGAAGAGAATGACTATGAGCAAAACTATTACCAGAAAGTCTGGAAGTGGAGGAAGCAACAAAAAACGTACCAAAGCTTTTATTAAAGCTCTCAAATCCAAAATCCTAAAGGATCCAACCAAATCCATGAGAAAAATGGCAATTGAATTTGAGGTAGACAACAAGACCGTTAGAAATGCAGTAAAATAGGATTTGAAGATTTAAATTCTAATGACTTTCAATAAACTAATTGGTCATACACTGTCTTTCAATCCCTGCCTCAAAATATGGTACATTTTGCTTCCCCACCCTGTATTTTACACCAATTATTTACATGTATTGATAGGATTAGTGGATCGACAGGTATTAAACAGTAGGGGTGTTAGAAAATATCAGTTGTGCAATATATCGCGATATTTCATTTCACAATACTGTAATCGATATTAAAAAGTACTGTATCAATACTTTTAGGTATTTTTTCAAATGCAGATACGGCAGAGGTTCATTTTTGGTTTTTGTTTATATTTGATTTATTATTATTTAATACTGTTTTATTAAATAATGGTCATTTGAAGCATCTTAAAAGCACTTTTTACTGTATGAGAAGCAGATGTTAGTTCCTTTGTTGAGACAAAAATAATGTTCTGATGTTAGTTCTGAACTAATAGAAAATGAACATTTGAGCAGGATCTGAAACTGGAATGTCTGTAAAACATGAACAGGAAAATTTTGTGATATAGCATTAGATCCTGTTGTGATGAAATAAAAATGTGTTTAGTATTTGTGCAGATTTCTGCTGTAATTCAGTTCTTCAAGGAAATAATCATTTTTAAAAAAGAAATCAGCAAAAAATTGCCTCTTTAACAGTATCATGATATATTGTGATATATGGTATTGTGATCCTAGTATTGGGATTTGTATCGAATCGCCAGATTCTTGCCAATACACACCCCTGTTAAACAGTTATATCAGTAGATTGGTTTGGTCTAAATGGGTTAATATGATCAGTGGAATTTTTGTATTTCACGCATTCATCCTGAATTGGACCCTTCTGTGGGCCGGTTTTGGGCCACGGGCCATATGTTTTACACCCCTGGTCTAAATGTTCAGTTTGTATAAAAACATCCAAACATTGCACACTGCATTAATCAGATCTGTATTAAAGACACATTGTCCTAAAAACAGAATCCAAGCGATTTTACATAAAAATAAAATGAAAATATTCAAGAGGAGCTGCAAAGTGTGAGGACCTGTTAATGAAATGTTGCACAAAATAGGGCGACTTATTCATTCTGTTCTTATTTTTCCAAATCTCTGGTGAATCTACAAATTGATTTATTGTTTATTTGCATGTCCTAAACCTTAATAAGTCATAACCCAACCACAGTTCAACAGAAGTGTCTTTTCTTCTCCATCCTCTGTGAACGCGACTAAAACTGACAGAATACATCAGTGTAAAATGTGATTCCTCAAATCTGTGTGAAAAGGCTGATAAAATCCAACAATCCCAGAGCAAACAGCAGCAGAGACTGTTCTGTTCTCCACAAGTTTAATTATATCATCATAGTATAATTACGTTGTAATTACATTTTTAGGTCAAAGCCAATGATGCAAAATGAAGCAGCAGCGTTAGGAAAGTAAAGTTATGCAGGTATCAGAATTTCTACATATGAAAACCTCGTTTTATTTTATTTTATTTATTTATTTATTTTTTACCGTGATTGTAAATGATTATGAATGATGTAGATCAGGGGTGTCAAGCTCATTTCAGTTCAGGGGCCATATACAACCTAATGTGATCTGAAGTGGGCCAGACCAGTAAAATAATATAAATAATAGAATAAGAATTTATAAATAATGTCAACACCAAAGTTTTCTCTATGTTTTTGAGTGAAAAAAGTAAAATTCTATTATGAAAATGTTTAAACCTACGAACCATACTTTAACATAACATGACCAAATATGAACAAGCTGAAAATTCTTAAGAAAAAAAGTGCATTGTTAGCAATATTACACCTAAATTGATCATTTATACATGTTCATCACAACTTACAGATTTAGTAACAGGCAGAATATTGTTAAAATTCCACTTACTTCTCTTAAGACATTTCAGGTTGTTCACATTTGTTCAGGTTATTCACATTTTTTGTAAAAGGATAGTCTGTAAATGTAGCTTTTTTTTCCTCTAATTTTACTTTTTTTACACTAAAACAATGAGGAAATTTTGCAGTTTTCATTATTTATAAGTTATTATGATAGTATTTCACTAGTCTGATCCACTTTAGATCGAATCGACCTATTTCAACGTCCTTGATTATTATTATCTTCAGCGAAAATTTTGTATTTCACAAATTCATCCTAGGGGCCGGATTGGACCCTTTGGCGGGTCGCATGTTTGACACCTGTGATGTAGATGATGATTGTAATGATTGTAGTTGTCATTATTCTGTTATTATTTCACTGGTTCTGACCCACTTCAGATCACATTGGTCTGAATGTGGAACCTGAACTGAAATGGTTTGGACACTCCTGCTTAAAGGGTTAATGGTTGAGTCTGATCCTCTGACTCTTCATGTACGTTCAAAGCATCCAACACTCCAGCACCTCTCATTTAAGAGGGCTATGGGAGAAAGAATGATGAGGGCTGGGACAACATATGGAGGAGTGCAAATTCCTTAAGTGTCTGTAATCGAGTAAAAGCTATGCAACTTAAAATCTTACATCGTGTGCATATTTCTCCCTCTCAACGTCATAAATTTAATTCAGACCTTTCTCCGTTATGTCCCAAATGTAAAATTGACGTGGACACCCTTACTCATTGTTATTGGTCCTGTAGGAAAATTCAACATTTTTGGCATGTTGTAAAATGTGAACTGGATAGAATATTATCTGTTTCTGTTACTACTGAATGTAATCCATTGACCATGTTGCTTGGAATGACAGATGTCACAATCATTGGAAAATATAAAAGACAACTCTCTAGGATGCTCACATTTGTGCGAGTAAATGTGTTCTTTTGAATTGGATCACAGATAAAGCACCTACTAAAACTCAATGGCATCGGACAGTACTTGAATGTATATCCCTGGACTATTTAACCAGTCTGTTACACAGCAAAGATGAAGTGTTCCATAAAACTTAGAACCCCTTTATGTCATATATTGGTCTGGACATTTCAGCCCTTTTCCATAGAGGAATAATATGAACTCATGTTGCTGTCATAGTTTTTTAAATTGACTGACTGAGTTTTCCACCTCCTTCTGATTTGTACCGGAATGTTCTGTTCTGTTCTGTTCTGTTTGTTGTCTCTTTCTTTTCTGTAAACAAAAAAAACAAAACAATAAATATATATTGGAAAAAAAAAAGCGTCCAACACTGACCTCCATCAGGTTTTCAACCATTCTCTCTCATCAAAGTGACAACAAAAGCTCATTGTCGGTGTCGTAGTTGAGTTTATGGTCATCAAAGAGTATTTTTAGTCCCATAAAGACAATCAAACGTCAGTGGGCGTTCGTTCGTCACCTGGTTGTTTTCTGTCCAGTCATACGGGAAGGCCCAGGCGGCGTTCATTATCAACGTAAAAGGAGTTTAAGCTCGTAAAAAAGGTGGCGTTGGTACAGATGATTGTCTAAAAAACAATTTTGACTCATCTGCACACAGTCGGAGGGTCACGCCTAAGAGGATAATAGAAGAGTCGATGGTATTTACAAAAGCAATATCTCACCATGTATTAACTGGACCAGTTCATCCAGTTCAGGAGCCCATCCCATCATGCACTGCAGGATGCATCGTCTTTTTTATGTTCAGTCAGGTCAGGTCAGGTCACATAACCTTAGAGATTCTTGTTATTCCACTGCGCTGATGAAATAGTCCGTGCTCTGCATAATTAGTGTTTTTCAACTACTCACTGAATGCAGCTCAGTTTAAGTAAGTAAGTAAGTAAGTAAATTTTATTTATAGAGCACTTTTCACAGAGTCACAAAGGGCTTTACCAATTCAAATCAGAATCAAATCAATTCAAATCAGAATCAAATTAAGTTTCCAGACCCAACGGAATCCTTCAGGAGCAAACACTTGTGACTGGTGACAGTGGAAGGAAAAACTTCCCTTTAACAGCAGAAACCTGGAGCAGAGCCAGACTCCTGAAGGATGGACGTCTGCCTGGACCAGTTGGGGTTAAAGAGAGAGAGTAAAGGAAGAGAAAAGAGAGAGCGATAGAGATATAGAGAGACTGGGGGAGGGGGGGGGGGCACATGGAGTACTTTATGATGAATACATAGAGTGTAGTCAGTCTGTGGTGGCCCTGGGTCAGGTGGGAGACTAAAAAGCCTTTTTGAACAGGAGGGTTTGGAGGTGTTTCTTAAAGCTCTCTACAGAGTCCATGGACCGTAGGTGTAGAGGCAGGTCATTCCATAGACGTGGTCCACAGCTTTAACAGACCTGTCACCGCGTGTGCTAAAACAGGTGTGTGGAACCATCAGCAGGTGTGTGGAACCATCAGCAGGTGTTGTGCTGAAGACCTCAAGCTACGAGTCGAGCTGTAGGGCTGGATCAGGGAAGCAATGTCTTCAGGGGCCTGGCCATGTAGGGCCCGGAAAGTTAGCACCAGAATTTTGAAATGGAATTTGAAATCTAATAATCAATTATGACGCTGTTCAAATCAGTTTTATTACTTTTTATAACATCATCCTGTCTTCTGAAGTTTAAAAGTTTGCTGTAAAACAGGGGTCTCAAACATGCGGCCTGGGGGCCAAATGCAGCCCGCCAAACGTTCCAATCCGGCCCGTGGGATGAATTTGCAAAGTGCTAAAATTCCACAGTCCAGGCTGTGGAACTCATTTTAGTTGCGGTTCCACATCCAGACCAATATGATCTACAGTCAAATAATAACAGCAGAAGAACCGACAAAAGAGCATGACTGCAGATTTTCTTCTCGGTTTGATGTGAAAAAAATATTACATTATCCCAGTAAATAATGAAAACTTCAAAATTTTGTCTTTTAGTGCAAAAAATAACATTAAATATGAAAATATTTACATTTACAAAGTATCCTGTAACAATAAAATGTGAATAACCTGAACAAATATGAACAACCTGAAATGTCGAAAGAAAATTCAGCACAATTTGAACAATTTTCTGCGGGTTCCTCAGTGTTTAGTGTCTTTGTAGATCTGATCCATAATGTACATGGACAAATGAGAAGTTGAGGCAGAATATTGTTAAAATTGCACTTACTTTTCTTAAGAAATTTCAGTTTTTTTCAGGTTATTCACATCTTTTTTGTTTGAATAGTTTATAAAAGTAAGTATTTTCATAATTTAATAGGGGTTTTTTTTGCATTTAAACAAAGACATAAATTTGCAGTTGTCATTATTTCTAGGTTATTCTGTTATTATTTTACTGGTCCGGCCCACTGGAGATCAAATCGTGCTGAATGTGGAACCTGAAAGAAAATGAGTTTGAGAGCCCTGCTGTAACGTCTAAAGCAGAGGTGTCAAACATGCGGCCCATGGGATGAATTTGTAAAATGCAAAAAATTACACTTAACCCATAAAGACCCAGTGCTACGTTTGTGGCACAATTATGCCCAAAGGAATTTTCTCTATATTTAACCTTTCTTATGTAATTTATCAACACTTAATGTAATATTATCCTCTTTATTTCATGTTTTTCCAGTGAAAATCATATATTTTCCTTTATTTAATTCACTCATCATGTAGGTGTTTATAAAACCTCAGATTAAAATTCAGGGTTATTATTAGAAATAGAGAAAACTGAAGAAAAAGGGACTTTCTCGGTCAAATCTGTCATTAACTGAACATAAACCCAGTGTGTCCATCCACTGTCATTGATCCAACTCCATGGGTTTGACTGGTCAATCAGTGTTGTAGAAGATGACGGTGTTTCCATGGTAACTACGGAGCCCCTGAACGTCCAAATGACATCCTACAAATGACACCTTTATGTCTGTCTATCTATCTATCTATCTATCTATCTATGAAAAAGAAACTCAAACAACTCAAACTTGGTATTGAAAATGGTCAAACTGTTTCCATTAGGTGACATCTTTAGTGCACATTTGTCTATTTGATTGTTTACATGTTAATATTTGAATGTTTCTGCCAACAGAAAGTACATTGCGGTTATTATTTAATTTTATTTATTTTTCAAAATACAATTTGTTTAAGTTATTTCAGTGTGTGTATCAGTACTTTTTGAACATTTTGAGCACAATTTCAACAATATTGCGATAATAATAACAGATAATTTTGGTCACAATAACCGTGATATGAAATTTTCATGTCGTTACATTGCTAATACACACACACTCATAAGCATGCACACAAACGCACTTGTAAATAGCCCTTTTTTTGCACCAGTCTTTGTTCTGCTTAGTGTCTATGTCTTATGAATTCTCTTTTGTTTGTTTATTTTTTTGTTACCCCGTCACAATATTTTGTCTAGTACTAAATAAGTTAATAAAAAAACAAACAAAAAACACCAAAGTACACTATTTTTCCACAGGTGCCCAGATTTTTAACTGAAATCTTGTACATTTCCCCCCATATGGGACTTCTTCATTCCTCAGTATGTTCAGCTCACAGCGTTTCTACTTCCTTGGCTCATGCCCAAACACTGACATGCTTTACATGATCTTAAGCTCCTGGTTTATCCTGATTAAAAGACAGACATGTGCATAAACTAAGCTTGAGTGACTCTAATGACAGCACATCACTCAGTTTGTTAAATCTATGATTACATGATGCACTATTTAAAGATTTGAATCAACCACAACGCTATCAACCCCGTCTAAAATAAACAGTAGAACAACACGGCTATGCTGTTGGACTGAATTTCAAATACATTCTGCTCTTTGTGTTGCATTTGGATTGTGTCAGCATAGCTTAACTGGAAATGTTAGACATCTTTAACTGTTGAAAACAGTTACTCCTTAACCTCCTCAGATCCAGCTATGGGTTTTCTGTCTATGTTTGTGGACTAGAGTTTCACAGTTTTATACAAAAAAAAAACAAACAAAAAAACTGTCCATCGCAAAGAATAAAAAAAAATGTATCTGAAAAAACTGTTGCCTCATGATGTTTTCAATATAGGCAACTATTTAATTTTTAAAAAAGCCCAAACTTGTACTTCCCTGGGTCTAAAGAGGTTAAAACATATCACATGACAAGTTATAATTGAACTGGTTGATTGTACTGGAGCTGAAACTGGTGTGGTTTTTGGAATAAGAATAATGAAAACTAGAAAAGCACTTGGAGAGCACAGACCTCCGCCAAGGAAGATCAGTGCCTGCCCCTGCCCCCACCCCCCCCACCCCGATCACCACCAAAATTTTATTATTTGCTCCTTATGCCAGTATCAACATTTCCTGAAATTTTCAGCCAAATCTGTCCATAACTTTTTGAGTTATCTTGCACACGGACCGACACAGACAGACGAACGCCGGCAAAAACATAACTTCCTTGACAGAGGTAATAAGGGAAAAATGTGACATCTTTTTGTTTTAAGGTGTGTTTAAGAAAATATAACAGAAAAAAAGGGGAAGACTTAGTTTAAGAACAGTTGTCTTTGTTTTGTTTATTTTGGAGGAAAGAGGAAAAAAAAAACAAAAAAAAAACAGAGAACTTGTCTAGAACGTGTTTGTTAAATTTCATGCTTTACCATTGTTGATCTTTCAGATATGATATACAAATGTTCTTAGTTGTCTGTTGTCAAGTATCTTTCTAAATGAAAAAATAAAATTATACAAAAAAACCAAACCAAAACATATCAACACGTAGAACGATCTGGATAAGAAGTCCAGATCTGGTCAGCATGACTTTACAAAAAGAACTACTGAAAACTGTGAGAATGAAAATTATGTTAAAACATGACAAAACTCCAAAGCATTGTCACCCTTTAAAATGAATGCGTTAATACTTGTGTTAGAATATGCTGAAATCCTTTTAATCCATGTGCTCTACAGAGAAAGGTGTACCATTTGAGTAATAGTTGTAATATTTTATAGAGTATATGAGGCTTTTCAAAGACCTGTTGGAATATAGTAAATGTGTTAATATATTAATTATACACTATATGGACAAAAGTACGTGGACTAGTTGAATTCAGCAAATGAAAACAACAAAGGTCAACATAATATAGTTTTATATTGTGACTGACTAACCATCTACTTTCCTCACCTCAGGAAGAAAAATCTCCCCTTAAACTTTAGGAAATATTCATGTTTTTATCTCAAATCCTCAAGAACAGAACATCTTACAGCTGTAGACATGATGTGTCCCAATATTTTTGTCCATATAGTTTAGGAACATCAATATTTCCTTAAAGGTAGGGTAGGAGATCCTGGAAAAAGGGTTCGAGCAAGCTGCATTTTGAAAATACACAATTCAAAAGTCCAAACCCCTTTCTTCAGACCCCCCCCCCCCCCCCCCAAAGCCACGCCCCCATTGTATTGATTGTACCCGCAGAGGGGGGAGGGACAAATGGCAGCTGAATTTGATAGACATATCACCATTCAGTCATTTCGATGGGTCGGTTAAAATGATCGGATGGTGTTTTTTCTGTCCTGTCCGTTCTTATTTTTGTGTCAGAGCATTTAATTAATTGGTTGCAGTCGGGGTGTGAACGGGATTTTAAGCAATATAGTAAAAAAATGCTTCAGGAAAACATCTCCTACCCCACCTTTAAAGTTTAAAAGAGAACAATTTAAACCAAACTAACCAATGCAATGCTATTTAACCCAATATAAAACTATATTCTGACATTATTCATTATTGTTTTTATCCCAGGCCCCTGTTAGAAAAGAAACTCCTGGATTCAACGTGTCCACATACTTTTGTCCATATAGTGAATGTCATATTAAAACAGCAGAAAAACAATAAATAAAATCACTACTTAAGTTCGTCCTCAACAATACAGAAAGACTGAACATGTTTTAGTCCACAGGTGTCAAACATGTGGCCCGGGGGCCAAATCTGGCCCACCAAAGGGTCCAGTCCGGCCTTTGGGATGAATGTGTGAAATGCAAAAAATACACTAAGATATGAACAATCCTTTTAGTTCAGGTTCCACGTTCAGAACAGTTCAATCTCCAGAGGGCAGGACCAGTCAAATACAATCATAATAATATATAAATAAGGACAACTCCCAATTTTTCTCTGTGTAAATGTAAAGAATTTCATGTATTTACACAAAATCAAAGTATAATTTCGCAAAAAATGTGAATAACCTGAACAAAAATATGAACAACCTGAAATGTCTTCAGAGAAGTAAGTACAATTTTAACAATATTCCACCTGTTATGAAATATTTTGTGTTTGTAGATCCACTGTGATCTGTAAGTTCTAATGTACCTGTGTAAATGATAAACTGAGGCAGAATATTGTTAAAATTACAATTATTTTTTCAGTTTGTTCATGTTATTCACATTGTTTGAAAGGATAGTTTGTAGAAGTAAACCTTTTCATAATGTAAATGTACTTTTTTCACTCTAAAACAGAGAAAAGTTTGGAGTTGACATTTCTATATTATTATGTTATTATTTTACTGGTTCAGCCCACTGCAGATCAGATTTAGCTGAATGTGGAACTGAACTAACATGAGTTTGACAGCCCTGTTTTAGTCCATTATTAATGTCCAGTTCTTAAATCTGATGAGCTGATATTATAACTGCAATGATAAAAAGGAAACTTGTTTTATTTTTGGTCACCCCAGAGCAGGGGCACGGGACTGGAAGTGGAGCTGGATCTGGAACTGGAGGAGCTAGGAGGTTTCCAGAACCTGGAATTAAGGTGGAATTTAACAGAGCTGTCGGGAAAGTTCTGGTTGGAGCTGACGTTGGTACAGTTGTATTTGACGTGGTGGTGGTGGTTGTAGTTGGGGAAGCTGCAGTTGTTGAGATGTTTCTGCTTGTGTTTGTAGATGTGGTTCTGATTGGTGCATCTGTGGTGACTGCGGCTGATGCAACTGTGGATGAAGTTTGAGTAGTTGTGGTTGCAAATGAAGGAGAACCTGCAGTTGTGCTTGTAGTTGACATAGTTGTGGTTGCAGTTGATGAAGATGTAGTCCTAGTTGAAGCAACCGTTGAGATTTGAGCACCTGTGGTTGTTGTCGAAGATGTTCTGGCTGCAGTTGGTGCGGGTACAGATGTAGCTGGAGCAACAAGTGGTACAAGGGTGGTTGTAGTTGATGAAGATCGGTTCATACTTGGAGCAGCTGTGGTTGTGGTTGGTGCAGCCGTAGTCATCATTGCTCTGGATGTGGTTACAGTTGTTGAAGTATTAGTTGTAGTTGATGCAGTTATAGTTGTTGGTGCTGCAGTATTTGGGGTGGTGGCAATTGTTGTCATAGTTGGTGTAGCTGCAATTGAAGTAGTGGCAGCTGCAGTTGTGGTTGTAGCAGATGTTGTTATGGATGGTGCAGCAGTGTTTGATGTTTGTGCTGCCGTGGTTGTAGTTGGTCTACTTGTAGTCAGGAAAGGTACAGCTGTGTTTGCTGTAGTTAAAGTTGCAGTAGATGGGGTCATAGTTGGTGTAGCTGTAGATATCATTTGAGCAGCTGTGGTTGTAGTTGGTGCAGCTGTGGTTTTTATTGACACAGATGTAGTCACAGTTGGTGATGCTTCAGTTGTACTTTGTGCAGTTGTAGTTGCAGTTGGTGCAGCAGCTGTACTCATAGTTACATGTGTTGTTGATGTTGTTGTAGTTGTAGTTGGGACAGCTGTAGTTGTAGTTGGTGCATTTGAAGTTGTAGTTGCTGCTGCAGTTGTTGCTATTTGTGCAGGTGCAGCTGGAGTTGCAGCAGCAGTTGTAGTTGGTGCAGCTGTAGTTGTAGTTGTGGCAGGTGTAGTCATAGGTGGAGTAGTTGTTGACATTTGTGCAGGTGCAGCTGAAGTTGCGGCAGCAGTTACTGTAGTTGTTGCTATAGTTGTTGCAGCTGTTGTCATAGTTGGTGTTGCTGTTGTTGATGATGGAGCTGTGGTTGTAGTTGATGGACTTGTAGTTGTAGTTGCTGTAGTTATGGTTGAAGTTCCTACAGGTGTAGTTGTGGTTGTTAGTGCTATAGTTGGTGCAGCTGTGGCTGTAGTTGGCACTGCAGTTGTTGTAGATGGTGGACTTGTAGTTATAGGTGGTGCAGGTGCAGTTGTAGCTGGTAGACTTGTGGTTGATTCAACAGTGGTTGTAGATGGTGCAGATGTAGTTGTTGTTGCAGCTGTTGTTGGTACTGCTGTGGTTGTAGTTGATGGATTTGTAGTTGTAGTGATTGTTGTTGTAGTTGGTGCAGTTGTAGTTGGTGCAGCTGTGATTGTGGTTGATGCTGCAGTTGTAGTTGGTACAGATGTAGTTGTTGCAGCTGTGGTTGTAGTTGGTACTGCAGTGGTAGTGGTTGGTACACTTGTTGTAGTTGGTGCAGAGGTAGTTGTAGGTGTAGATGTGGTTGGTACTGCTGTACTTGTAGTTTGAGTAATTGTGGTTGTAGTTGGTGCAGATGTAGTTGGTGCAGCTGTGGTTGTAGTCCTAGGTGTAGTTGTGGTTGATTCAGCTGTTGTAGTTGGCACAGATGTAGTGGTTGTAGTTGGTTGACTTGTAGTTGTAGTGGTTGTAGTTGGTGAAGTTGTGGTTGTACTTGGTCTGGTTGTAGTTGTTGCAGCAGCTGTAGTTGTAGTTGGAGCAGTTGTCATTGGTGGGGCTGTAGTTGTAATTTGAGCAACTGTAGTTGTAGTTGAGGACCCTGTAGATGTCGCTTGTCTGACTGTAGTTGTAGTTGGTGTGACTGTAGTTGTCATTTGTGACCCTGTAGTTGTAGTTGGTGTGACTGTAGTTGTAGTTGGTGCGACTGTAGTTGTCTTAAGTGACCTTGTAGTTGTAGTTGGTGTGGCTGTAGTTGTAGTTGGTGCGACTGTAGTTGTCGTTGATGCAACTGTAGTTGTAGTTGGGGACCTTGTAGTTTTAGTTGGTGCGACTGTAGTTGTTGGTGCAACTGTAGTTGTAGTTGGTGCAACTGTAGTTGTAGTTGGGGACACTATACTTGTAGTTGGTGTGACTGTAGTTGTAGTTGGGGACACTGTAGTTGTTGTTGGTGCAATTATAGATGTAGTTGGGGACCCTGTAGTGGTAGTTGGTGCAACTGTAGTTGTCGTTGGGGACCCTGTAGTTGTAGTTAGTGTGACTGTAGTTGTCATTTTTGTGACCATAGTTGTAGTTGGGGAGCTTGTAGTTGTAGTTCGAGAACCTGTAGTTGGTGCGACTGTAGTAGTCGTTTGTGACCCTGTAGTTGTAGTTGGGGACCCTGTAGTTGTAGTTGGTGTGACTGTAGTTGCAGTAGGGGACCCTGTAGTTGTAGTTGGTGCAGCTGTAGTTGTCGTTAGTGACCCTGTGGTTGTACTTGATGTGACTGTAGTTGGGGAGCTTGTAGTTGTAGTTGGAGGACCTGTAGTTGTAGTTGGGGATCCTTTAGTGGTAGTTGGTGCGACTGTAGTTGTAGTTTGGGACCCTGTAGTTATAGTTGGTGCAACTGTAGTTGTAGTCGGGGACCCTGTAGTTGTAGTTGGTGCGACTGTAGTTGGTGAGCTTGTAGTTGTAGTTTGTGTGACTGTAGTTGTTGTTGGTGCAATGGTAATTGTAGTTGGTGTGACTGTAGTTGTAGTTTGTGTGACTGTAGATGTAGTTCGGGACACTGTAGTTGTAGTTGGTGTGACTGTAGTTGTTGTTGGCTTGACTGTAATTGTAGTTGGGGAGTTTGTAGTTGTAGTTGGAGAACCTGTAGTAGTAGTTGGTGCAACTGTAGTTGTTGTTGGTGCAACTGTAGTTGGGGATGCTGTAGTTGTCGTTGGTGCAACTGTAGTTGTAGTTGGTGTGACTGTAGTTGTTGTTGGTGCGATGGTAGTTGTAGTTGGTATGACAGTAGTTGTTGGTGCGACTGTAGTTGGTGCAACTGTAGTTGTTGTTGGTGCGACTGTAGTTGTAGTTGGGGACCCCGTAGTTGTCATTGGTACGACTGTAGTTGTAGTTGGTGCGACTTTAGTGGTCGTTTGTGACCCTGTAGTTGTAGTTGGTGTGGCTGTAGTTATAATTGGGGACCCTGGAGTTGTAGTTGGTGTGACTGTAGTTGTAGTTGGTGCAACTGTAGTTGTCCGTGCGACTGTAGTTGTAGTTGGGGACCTTGTAGTTGTTGTTGGTGCGACTGTAGTTGTAGTTGAGGAGCTTGTAGTTGTAGTTGTAGAACCTGTAGTTGTTGTTGGTGCGATTGTAGTTGTAGTTGGGGAGCTTGTAGTTGTAGTTGGTGAACCTTTAGTTGTTGATGGTGCACCTGTAGTTGTAGCTGGTGCAACTGTACTCGTAGCTGGGGACGCTGTAGTTGTAGTTGGTGTGACTGTAGTTGTCGTTGGGGACACTGTAGTCGTAGTTGGGGACATTGTAGTTGTAGTTGGGGACACTGTAGTTGTCATTGGTGTGACTGTAGTTGTAGTTGGTGCAGCTGTAGTTGTGGTTGGTGCAGGTGTAGTTGTAGTTGGTGCAGGTGTAGTTGTAGTTGGTGCGGGTGTAGTTGTGGTTGGTGCAGGTGTAGTTGTAGTTGGTGCAGGTGTAGTTTGGTGCAGGTGTAGTTGTAGTTGGTGCAGCTGTAGTTGTGGTTGGTGCAGGTGTAGTTGTAGTTGGTGCAGGTGTAGTTGTAGTTGGTGCGGCTGTAGTTGTGGTTGCTGCAGGTGTACTTGTAGTTGGTGCAGCTGTAGTTGTGGTTGCTGCAGGTGTAGTTGGTGCAGGTGTAGTTGTAGTTGGTGCAGGTGTAGTTGTAGTTGGTGCGGCTGTAGTTGTGGTTGCTGCAGGTGTAGTTGTTGCAGCTGTGGTGGTTGATTGTGGAGCTGTAGTTGTAGTTGGTGCAACTGTAGTCGTAGTTGGGGACACTGTAGTTGTCATTGGTGTGACTGTACTTGTAGTTGGTGCAGGTGTAGTTGTGGTTGCTGCAGGTGTAGTTGTAGTTGGTGTAGTTGTAGTTGGTGCGGCTGTAGTTGTGGTTGCTGCAGGTGTACTTGTAGTTGGTGCAGGTGTAGTTGCAGTTGGTGCAGGTGTAGTTGTAGTTGATGCAGCTGTAGTTGTGGTTGGTGCAGGTGTAGTTGTGGTTGGTGCAGCTGTAGTTGTACTTGGTGCAGCTGTAGTTGTCGTTGGTGCAGGTGTAGTTGTAGTTGGTGCAGCTGTAGTTGTTGTTGCTGCAGGTGTAGTTGTAGTTGGTGTAGTCGTAGTTGGTGCAGCTGTGGTGGTTGATTGTGGAGATGTAGTTGTAGTTGGTGCAGCTGTAGTTGTGGTTGCTGCAGCTGTAGTTGTGGTTGCTGCAGGTGTAGTTGTAGTTGGTGCAGCTGTAGTTGTGGTTGCTGCTGGTGTAGTTGTAGTTGGTGCAGGTGTAGTTGTGGTTGCTGCAGGTGTAGTTGTAGTTGGTGCAGCTGTAGTTGTGGTTGGTGCAGGTGTAGTTGTAGTTGGTGCAGCTGTAGTTGTGGTTGGTGCAGGTGTAGTTGTAGTTGGTGCAGGTGAAGTTGTAGTTGGTGCAGCTGTAGTTATAGTTGGTGCAGCTGTAGTTGTGGTTGGTGCAGGTGTAGTTGTAGTTGGTGCAGCTGTAGTTGTGGTTGCTGCAGGTGTAGTTGTAGTTGGTGTGGCTGTAGTGGTAGTTGGTGTGGCTGTAGTTGTTGCAACTGTAGTTGTGGTTGCTGCAGGTGTAGTTGTAGTTGGTGCAGCTGTAGTTGTGGTTGCTGCAGGTGTAGTTGTAGTTGGTGCAGCTGTAGTTGTTGTTGCTGCAGGTGTAGTTGTAGTTGGTGCAGGTGTAGTTGTGGTTGCTGCAGGTGTAGTTGTGGTTGCTGCAGGTGTAGTTGTAGTTGGTGCAGCTGTAGTTGTAGTTGGTGCAACTGTAGTTGTGGTTGCTGGAGGTGTAGTTGGAGTTGGTGCGGCTGTAGTTGTAGCTGGTGTGGCTGTAGTTGTAGTTGCTGTAGGTGTAGTTGTAGTTGGTGCAGCTGTAGTTGTAGTTGGTGCAGTAGTAGTTGGTGCAGCTGTAGTTGTAGTTGGTGTAGCTGTAGTTGTGGTTTCTGCAGGTGTAGTTGTAGTTGGTGCAGCTGTAGTTGTGGTTGCTGAAGGTGTAGTTGGTGCAGGTGTAGTTGTGGTTGCTGCATGTCTGGTTGTGGTTGCTGCAGGTGTAGTTGGTGCAGCTGTAGTTATGGTTGGTGCAGGTGTAGTTGTAGTTGGTGCAGCTGTAGTTGTGGTAGGTACAGGTGTATTTGTAGTTGGTGCAGGTGTAGTTGTGGTTGGTGCAGGTGTAGTTGTAGTTGGTGCAGCTGTAGTTGGTGCGGCTGTAGTTGTGGTTGCTGCAGGTGTAGTTGTAGTTGGTGCAGGTGTAGTTTTGGTTGGTGCAGCTGTAGTTGTAGTTGGTGCAGCTGTAGTTGTGGTTGGTGCAGGTGTAGTTGTAGTTGGTGCAGCTGTGGTTATTGTTGGTGCAGCTGTAGTTGTTGGTGCAACTGTGGTTGTCGTTGGTGCAGCTGTGGTTGTTGGAGCAACTGTGGTTGTTGTTGTGGGAGCTGTGGTTGTAGTTGGTGCGGCTGTAGTTGTAGTTGCTGGAGCTGTAGTTGGTGCAGCTGTAGTTGTAGTTGATGTAGCTGTGGTTTCTGCAGGTGTAATTGTAGTTGGTGCAGATGTAGTTGTGGTTGGTGCAGATGTAGTTGGTGCAGCTGTAGTTATGGTTGGTGCAGGTGTAGTTGTAGTTTGTGCAGGTGTAGTTGTAGTTGGTGCAGCTGTAGTTATGGTTGGTGCAGGTGTAGTTGTAGTTGGTGCGGCTGTAGTTGTGGTTGCTGCAACTGTAGTTGTGGTTGCTACAGGTGTAGTTGTGGTTGGTGCAGCTGTAGTTGTGGTTGGTGCAGCTGTAGTTGTAGTTGGTGGAGCTGTAGTTGTAGTTGGTGCAGCTGTAGTTGTAGTTAATGTAGCTGTAGTTGTGGTTTCTGCAGGTGTAGTTGTAGTTGGTGCAGGTGTAGTTGTGGTTTCTGCAGGTGTAGTTGTAGTTGGTGTTGCTGTAGTTGTGGTTGGTGCAGGTGTAGTTGTGGTTGGTGCAGATGTAGTTGTGGTTGGTGCAGCTGTAGTTGTAGTTGGTGGAGCTGTAGTTGTAGTTGGTGCAGCTGTAGTTGTAGTTAATGTAGCTGTAGTTGTGGTTTCTGTAGGTGTAGTTGTAGTTGGTGCAGGTGTAGTTGTGGTTTCTGCAGGTGTAGTTGTAGTTGGTGCAGCTGCAGTTGTGGTTGGTGCAGGTGTAGTTGTGGTTGGTGCAGATGTAGTTGTAGTTGGTGCAGCTGTAGTTATGGTTGGTGCAGGTGTAGTTGTAGTTGGTGCAGGTGTAGTTGTAGTTGGTGCAGCTGTAGTTGTTGCAGCTGTAGTTGTGGTTGGTGCAGGTGTAGTTGTAGTTGGTGCAGCTGTAGTTGTGGTTGGTGCAGGTGTAGTTGTAGTTGGTGCAGCTGTAGTTGTGGTTGGTGCAGGTGTAGTTGTAGTTGGTGCAGCTGTAGTTGTGGTTCGTGCAGCTGTAGTTGTGGTTGGTGCAGGTGTAGTTGTAGTTGGTGCAGCTGTAGTTGTGGTTGGTGCAGCTGTAGTTGTGGTTGGTGCAGGTGTAGTTGTAGTTGGTGCAGCTGTGGTTGGTGCAGGTGTAGTTGGTGCAGCTGTAGTTGTAGTTGGTGCAGCTGTAGTTGTAGTTGGTGCAGCTGTAGTTGTAGTTGGTGCAGGTGTAGTTGTAGTTGGTGCAGCTGTAGTTGTAGTTGGTGCAGGTGTAGTTGTAGTTGGTGCAGCTGTAGTTGTGGTTGGTGCAGGTGTAGTTGTAGTTCTTGCAGCTGTAGTTGTGGTTGCTGCAGGTGTAGTTGTAGTTGGTGCAGCTGTAGTTGTGGTTGGTGCAGCTGTAGTTGTAGTTGGTGCAGCTGTAGTTGTGGTTGGTACAGGTGTAGTTGTAGTTGGTGCAGCTGTTGTTGTGGTTGCTGCAGGTGTAGTTGTAGTTGGTGTAGTTGTAGTTGGGGCGGCTGTAGTTGTGGATGGTGCAACTGTAGTTGTAGTTGGTGCGGCTGTAGTTGTGGTTGGTGCAGCTGTAGTTGTAGTTGGTGCAGCTGTAGTTGTAGTTGGTGCAGGCGTAGTTGTGGTTGCTTCAGGTGTAGTTGTAGTTGGTGCCGCTGTAGGTGTAGTTGCTGCAGCTGTAGTTGTGGTTGGTGCAGCTGTAGTTGTTGTTCTTGCAGCTGTAGTTGTGGTTGCTGCAGGTGTAGTTGTTGCAGCTGTAGTTGTAGTTGTTGTAGCTGTAGTTGTGGTTGGTGCAGGTGTAGTTGTAGTTGGTGCAGGTGTCGTCGTGGTTGCTGCAGGTGTAGTTGTAGTTGGTGCAGCTGTAGTTGTGGTTGGTGCAGGTGTAGTTGTAGTTGGTGCAGGTGTAGTTGTGGTTACTGCAGGTGTAGTTGTAGTTGGTGCAGCTGTGGTGGTTGATTGTGGAGCTGTAGTTGTAATTGGTGCAGCTGTAGTTGTGGTTGGTGAAGCTGTAGTTGTGGTTGCTGCAGGTGTAGTTGTAGTTGGTGCAGCTGTTATTGTGGTTGCTGCAGGTGTAGTTGGTGTAGGTGTAGTTGTGGTTGCTGCAGGTGTAGTTGTAGTTGGTGCAGCTGTTGTTGTGGTTGCTGCAGGTGTAGTTGTAGTTGGTGCAGCTGTTGTTGTGGTTGCTGCAGGTGTAGTTGGTGCAGGTGTAGTTGTAGTTGGTGTGGCTGTAGTTGTAGTTGGTGCAGCTGTAGTTGTGGTTGCTGCAGGTGTAGTTGTAGTTGGTGCAGCTGTTGTTGTGGTTGCTGCAGGTGTAGTTGGTGCAGGTGTAGTTGTAGTTGGTGCGGCTGTAGTTGTGGTTGGTGCGGCTGTAGTTGTGGTTGGTGTAGCTGTAGTTGTAGTTGGTGCGGCTGTAGTTGTGGTTGGTGCAGGTGTAGTTGTAGTTGGTGCAGCTGTAGTTGTAGTTGGTGCAGGTGTAGTTGTAGTTGGTGCAGCTGTAGTTATGGTTGGTGCAGGTGTAGTTGGTGCAGCTGTAGTTGTGGTTGGTACAGCTGTAGTTGTAGTTGGTGCAGCTGTAGTTGTGGTGTCTGCAGGTGTAGTTGTAGTTGGTGCAGCTGTAGTTGTGGTTGGTACAGGTGTAGTTGTAGTTGGTGCAGCTGTTGTTGTGGTTGCTGCAGGTGTAGTTGTAGTTGGTGTAGTTGTAGTTGGGGTGGCTGTAGTTGGTGTAGTTGTAGTTGGGGTGGCTGTAGTTGTGGACGGTGCAGCTGTAGTTGTAGTTGGTGCGGCTGTAGTTGTGGTTGCTGCAGGTGTAGTTGTAGTTGGTGCAGCTGTTGTTGTGGTTGCTGCAGATGTAGTTGTAGTTGGTGCAGCTGTAGTTGTAGTTGGTGCAGGCGTAGTTGTGGTTGCTTCAGGTGTAGTTGTAGTTGGTGCAGCTGTAGTTGTGGTTGGTGCAGCTGTAGTTGTGATTGGTGCAGCTGTAGTTGTAGTTCTTTCAGCTGTAGTTGTGGTGTCTGTAGGTGTAGTTGTAGTTGTTGCAGCTGTAGTTGTAGTTGTTGCAGCTGTAGTTGTGGTTGGTGCAGGTGTAGTTGTAGTTGGTGCAGGTGTAGTCATGGTTGCTGCAGGTGTAGTTGTAGTTGGTGCAGCTGTAGTTGTGGTTGGTGCAGGTGTAGTTGTGGTTGCTGCAGGTGTAGTTGTAGTTGGTGTGGCTGTAGTTGTAGTTGGTGCAACTGTAGTTGTGGTTGCTACAGGTGTAGTTGTAGTTGGTGCAGCTGTGGTGGTTGATTGTGGAGCTGTAGTTGTAATTGGTGCAGCTGTAGTTGTGGTTGGTGAAGCTGTAGTTGTGGTTTCTGCAGGTGTAGTTGTGGTTGGTGCAGGTGTAGTTGTAGTTGGTGTGGCTGTAGTTGTAGTTGGTGCAGCTGTAGTTGTGGTTGCTGCAGGTGTAGTTGTAGTTGGTGCAGCTGTTGTTGTGGTTGCTGCAGGTGTAGTTGTAGTTGGTGCAGGTGTAGTTGTAGTTGGTGCGGCTGTAGTTGTGATTGGTGCAGCTGTAGTTGTAGTTGGTGCGGCTGTAGTTGTGGTTGGTGCAGGTGTAGTTGTAGTTGGTGCAGCTGTAGTTGTGGTTGGTGCAGGTGTAGTTGTAGTTGGTGCAGCTGTAGTTGTAGTTGGTGCAGGCGTAGTTGTGGTTGCTTCAGGTGTAGTTGTAGTTGGTGCAGCTGTAGTTGTAGTTCTTGCAGCTGTAGTTGTGGTTGCTGCAGGTGTAGTTGTAGTTGGTGCAGGTGTAGTTTTAGTTGGTGCAGCTGTAGTTGTGGTTTCTGCAGGTGTAGTTGTAGTTGGTGCAGTTGTAGTTGTGGTTGCTGCAGGTGTAGTTGTAGTTGGTGCAGCTGTAGTTGTGGTTTCTGCAGGTGTAGTTGTAGTTGGTGCAGCTGTAGTTGTGGTTTCTGCAGGTGTAGTTGTAGTTGGTGCAGCTGTAGTTGTGGTTGCTGCAGTTGTAGTTGTGGTTGCTGCAGCTGTAGTTGGTGCAGGTGTAGTTGTAGTTGGTGCAGCTGTAGTTGTGGTTGCTGCAGCTGCAGTTGGTGCAGCTGTAGTTGTAGTTGCTGCAGCTGTAGTTGTGGTTGCTGCAGCTGTAGTTGTAGTTGGTGCAGCTGTAGTTGTAGTTGCTACAGGTGTAGTTGTAGTTGGTGCAGGTGTAGTTGTAGTTGGTCCAGCTGTAGTTGTAGTTGTTGCAGCTGTAGTTGTAGTTGTTGCAGGTGTAGTCGTGGTTGCTGCAGGTGTAGTTGTAGTTGGTGCAGCTGTAGTTGTGGTTGGTGCAGGTGTAGTTATGGTTGCTGCATGTGTAGTTGTAGTTGGTGTGGCTGTAGTTGTAGTTGGTGCAACTGTAGTTGTGGTTGCTACAGGTGTAGTTGTAGTTGGCGCAGCTGTGGTGGTTGATTGTGGAGCTGTAGTTGTAATTGGTGCAGCTGTAGTTGTGGTTGGTGAAGCTGTAGTTGTGGTTTCTGCAGGTGTAGTTGTGGTTGGTGCAGGTGTAGTTGTAGTTGGTGTAGTTGTAGTTGGTGCAGCTGTAGTTGTCGTTGCTGCAGGTGTAGTTGTAGTCGGTGCAGCTGTTGTTGTGGTTGCTGCAGGTGTAGTTGTAGTTGGTGCAGGTGTAGTTGTAGTTGGTGCGGCTGTAGTTGTGGTTGGTGCAGCTGTAGTTGTAGTTGGTGCGGCTGTAGTTGTGGTTGGTGCAGGTGTAGTTGTAGTTGGTGCAGCTGTAGTTGTGGTTGGTGCAGGTGTAGTTGTAGTTGGTGCAGCTGTAGTTGTAGTTGGTGCAGACATAGTTGTGGTTGCTTCAGGTGTAGTTGTACTTGGTGCAGCTGTAGTTGTAGTTCTTGCAGCTGTAGTTGTGGTTGCTGCAGGTGTAGTTGTAGTTGGTGCAGTTGTAGTTGTGGTTTCTGCAGGTGTAGTTGTAGTTGGTGCAGGTGTAGTTGTAGTTGGTGCAGCTGTAGTTGTGGTTGCTGTAGCTGTAGTTGGTGCAGCTGTAGTTGTAGTTGGTGCAGCTGTAGTTGTGCTTGCTGGAGGTGTAGTTGTAGTTGGTGCAGCTGTAGTTGTGGTTGCTTCAGGTGTAGTTGTAGTTGGTGCAGCTGTAGTTGGTGCAGCTGTAGTTGTAGTTGGTGCAGCTGTAGTTGTGGTTGGTGAAGCTGTAGTTGTGGTTTCTGCAGGTGTAGTTGTGGTTGGTGCAGGTGTAGTTGTAGTTGGTGTGGCTGTAGTTGTAGTTGGTGCAGCTGTAGTTGTGGTTGCTGCAGGTGTAGTTGTAGTTGGTGCAGCTGTTGTTGTGGTTGCTGCAGGTGTAGTTGTAGTTGGTGCAGGTGTAGTTGTAGTTGGTGCGGCTGTAGTTGTGGTTGGTGCAGCTGTAGTTGTAGTTGGTGCGGCTGTAGTTGTGGTTGGTGCAGCTGTAGTTGTAGTTGGTGCAGACATAGTTGTGGTTGCTTCAGGTGTAGTTGTAGTTGGTGCAGCTGTAGTTGTAGTTGGTGCAGCTGTAGTTGTGGTTTCTGCAGGTGTAGTTGTAGTTGGTGCAGGTGTAGTTGTAGTTGGTGTAGCTGTAGTTGTGGTTGCTGTAGCTGTAGTTGGTGCAACTGTAGTTGTAGTTGGTGCAGCTGTAGTTGTGGTTGCTGCAGGTGTAGTTGTAGTTGGTGCAGCTATAGTTGTGGTTGCTTCAGGTGTAGTTGTAGTTGGTGTAGTTGTAGTTGGTGCAGCTGTAGTTGTGGTTGCTGCAGCTGTAGTTGGTGCAGGTGTAGTTGTAGTTGGTGCAGCTGTAGTTGTGGTTGGTGCAGCTGTAGTTGTAGTTGGTGCAGCTGTAGTTGTGGTTGCTGCAGCTGTAGTTGGTGCAGGTGTAGTTGTAGTTGGTGCAGCTGTAGTTGTGGTTGGTGCAGCTGTAGTTGTAGTTGGTGCAGCTGTAGTTGTGGTTGCTGCAGCTGCAGTTGGTGCAGCTGTAGTTGTAGTTGCTGCAGCTGTAGTTGTAGTTGGTGCAGGTGTAGTTGTAGTTGCTACAGGTGTAGTTGTGGTTGGTGCAGGTGTAGTTGTAGTTGGTCCAGCTGTAGTTGGGGTTGGTGTAGTTGTAGTTGTAGTTGCTACAGGTGTAGTTGTGGTTGGTGCAGGTGTAGTTGTAGTTGGTCCAGCTGTAGCTGTAGTTGGTGCAGGTGTAGTTGTAGTTGCTACAGGTGTAGTTGTGGTTGGTGCAGGTGTAGTTGTAGTTGGTCCAGCTGTAGTTGGGGTTGGTGTAGTTGTAGTTGGTGCAGCTGTAGTTGGGGTTGGTGCAAGTGTAGTTGTAGTTACTACAGGTGTAGTTGTAGGTGGTCCAGCTGTAGTTGTAGTTGGTACAGGTGTAGTTGTAGGTGGTGCAGGTGTAGTTGTAGGTGGTGCAGGTGTAGTTGACTGCCCGTTGCAGGAGGCTGTTGTTGGTAAACGGAGGCGTCAGTTTCATGTTTTGGTTCAGTCTTTGTTCAGTTTTATGTACTTTCAGTTTCACTCACCAGTCAAAAGGAGGAGGAGGTGGAGCAGGTGGAGCAGGTGGTGTGTCCAGACCTGCGTCTTCATCCTGGAGGTTTTTCCTGTTCAACAATAAACAGTTTGAACTAATAATGAAATCACATATCGTGTCTGTCCTGTGAGAACCACGTATGTGTCCAACATCGGAGCAGGCCTGGTCTGAACCATGTGACCATTAACGTACAATCAGAAACAGGAGCATGTGTACGGGGTCAGGTTTGTGTCATAATATTTGTGTGCATTAAATAGAAATATGTGCACATTAATCTGTAGTTGTGCAAAAACTAAATATGTGTAAAGTCGTGAATGAGTTCAGTCGAACAAAATGAATTGTGTGTATTTTATCGGAATACAAGTGAATACGTTTTGACCTCTGGAATTACAAACAGGAGATGCAACTTTGTGATTGTGCTTCATCCATCTTGAATACGAATTCAGCGGCATGACTCTACTGCCAAAAGTACGTCACCACTTCACAGCCATTATTTATAACGCAGAGGATCCGTGGATTCCACAGACTGACCATGAGTTCAGTTCCTTCTGTGGTCCGAACAGTGGGCCGATGGTTGGACTGGACCGCATTTCATTCCCTGACTTCGTCGGCCGTCTTGAACAGTAGTGGCTTTTCCATCGGACATATGCGGAAAACTTTACCAATATTTACTAAATGTCAAAAAAACAAGTGTGCTATGTCGGTTTTTCCATTACGTCACAAATGCGATGATTTGTTTTATACATATGGTCCACATATGTGGTCTACATATTTGGAGTAATAACAGCCCTCCCTCCGTTCCATTTATGTTGTCCATCACTGTCCATATGCATCACTGTCAAAAGGCACCATATTTGTATATCTTAAACCACACCTGTCCAAATCTGTATATATTCAAATCCGTATTATATATTTTTTTATATTCATAACCATTGCACTACATTCATAACAAACTGTATTTGCACTCTCCTTTTAAACACTTTTTTACTCAAATTTATATGACTGTTTTTGTTTTACGTGTATGTTTGTGTATATTTTGCTGCTGACAACACTGAATTTCCCCATTGTGGGATCAATAAAGGAATATCTTATCTTATTATTGCGAGATGACATGAGAAGTCATTCTATAAACACAGCGACGAACATAAATACGGTGCTGAGTTACAGATATATTCATTATTATTATGTGTTACCCTTCTATCTCCTACTAAATTAAAAAATGATTGTGTGTCCATACATACTGCACCATGTTTCTTTTAAAACTCTTCTTTTTCGCTTGTTATAATGTCCGTCAACATCTGTTTTTTTTATTCACGTGACTAGTTGCGGAAAAAGGTCTTTCCATTGCAGTTTTGCGTGATATACCAATTATGCTACACCTGAAAATGCACCTCTCGCCAGTGCAAGAACTTTTAATTAAAAAATTACAGTTTGGGTGAAATTGTCGTTTTTTTCCATTAGATATATTTTTATGCGTAGGTTACATTCGCACAATTTGAGGGTCAATGGAAAAGAGACGAGTGATCCTGTCTGATTTTGCCTTGATCTTGTCGTGGGAAGAGAACCTGAACTCATGCTCAGTCTGTGGAATCCATGTGTCTTCTGTTTGACAATTTGGTATTTTTTGATGAAATACAAATTAAAAAAAAAAAACAGTTCAAAACAAATTGTCTGAAAAACCTTTTGACATTACTACGGCACTGTGCACATGACAGACTCTGGTGTGGAAGGACCTTTTCTGAATAGGAATATAATTAACACTGGTCAACAACAAATTTATTGTTTCAGTTTTTTGCGCTGATTTAGGATCATTTTGGTGTGCTGAATCCAAAAATCACATTAATTTTGCTCAATCAGGTCAGCTTTCTGAACTCTGCTACATATTGGCTTTTTAACATGTTTGCTTACATTTATGGGCATTTTCACATCATATGATACAAAATTCTTTCATATTTCTTGCAATAAACAAGTTCTGAAGATTTTACTTTTGCCAATTTATGATTACTGTTTTTTTTAATATTACAGATGAATGAAATGGCTTCGACTAGAAGATCTTGCAAAAATAAGCCTGACGTATTCTGCTCCATCTGCGGTGAATACACCATAAATAATAAATACATCCTTTTAGAAAATGATTTTTTTTCTCTTAAAACCTATTTTGGGTGAGAACTATATAAAAAATCAACTGATAAAGTCACAAAAATGTCATCAGTTTTGTGAGAAGATCAAATTTTTCAAAATCAAATTAGCAAAAAAACCTGACTTGACTGAGAAAAACAGATGTCATTTTTGGATTTAGCGGTGCAAAATGGTCCGAATTCAGTTGAAAAAACCTAGACAATTTGCAAAAAACATTATTTTGTAACCCAGTGTAATCATTGAATGTAATATTATTCATCTGTATATGTTTACTGAGGTGATGTTCCATGGGCCACAGCGACAGGGCAGGACTTCAGCTCTGGATGTTGAATACTTTGGAAAACATACACTCATTTTACTTCGTTGGAGTTCAACTGTTTATGACACGTACATTTTGTTAATTTTCTCCAATTTATTTAAGTTCCAAAGCTTATAATGTCTTAGAGTCTGGTTTTGACCGACTCTAGATGTAAAGTGTCATGAAAGAACTTTGGTTATGATTTGGCGCTATCTAAATAAGATTTGATTGATTGATATAATTGAAGAACCTCAAGGACAAATTTTAGTATTTGGCTAAAATACAACCTGAACTACATCAGGTTAAATGAAATATTTAACTTTTTTTCCTTCTTTTTTTTTTCTTTTAATACCATCTTTTGAACATGACAATAATTACTGATGGAATGCAGCAGTCATGTGACCTTCGATGACTATCCAAGTGATTCTCTACTGACAACAGTTTCTTTGCAGAAACTGGTGAAAAAACGGTGAATGGATCGCTGATGATCTGGTGAGAGTGAAGAGGTTATGAACACAGCCGTGAGCTCTGGTAGTGATTATTTTTTTATGTGTATGATGTGATTTCAGTTGTATCTGATCACGTTTCTGCCTCAGCCTTCCTTCCAGGTATTTACTGATGCATTGCTCTGTTTTTCATTAGTGCCTTCGTCGTCTTAGTTCGTTTCTTTGCTTGATTCAAACCAGTCGTTTAACTCTTCTGAGACAGAGTTAAATCTGTTCTTCTGACAGCGTCGTTCATTCAGATTCAGATTTCTTTATTGTCATTCAGACATTACATCAGACATGCACTGCAGAACGAAATTATGATGCATTTTGACCACAATAAAAACAATTAGATAAAACACTACAAGAATAAAGAGATTTAAAAAATAATAATAATGTATGAAAGAAAACGCTCCATCACTGCATCAGTTTGGGTTCAACAACTTCAGGCAGAAAATGTCTCAAACATATTAATCACTGCTGTAATTATCCAATGGAAGGATCGTATTTGTTTGGTTCTTGAATCATTTTCTTCGATTCTTGAATATATGATACTAATTTACAACTGAATGTTTTTGTTGAATAAAAAAATGTTCTCTATATTTAAAGACAAAATAAAATGAAACATGATTCCAGACTAGTTTACTTTATCAAATCTTTAGTCAGTATTTGCCACAAATGAGCAAACAGAAGGAATTAAAACAGAAGTATGTGTATAATTACATTTAAACCGATAAATATACTGCTAGACAGTTTTGATGAGAAACAGATTCTCCAGAGGAGGCACCAGCCTTTATGAACTGTTTAAACCAGGGGTGTCAAACATGCGTCCTGGGGGCCAAATGCCGCCCACCAAAGGTTCCAATCCCGTTGAATTTGCGAAGTGTAAAAATTCCACAGTCAAAGCTGTGGAACTTATTTTAGTTCAGGTTCCACATGCAGACCAATCTGATCGACAGTCAAATAAGAACAGCAGAAGAACCGACAAAAAAGCATGACTGCAAATTTACTACTGGGTTTGATGTGAGAAAAATAATATTACATTATGCCTATAAATAATGACAAGTTCAAATTTATGTCTTTGTTTTAGTCCAAAAATAACATTAAGTGATGAAAATATTTACATTTACAAAGTATTCTTTAACAATAAAATGTGAATAACCTGAAAAATATGAACAACCTGAAATGTCTAAAGAAAATTCGGCACAATTAACAATTTTCTGCCTGTTCCTCAGTGTTTAGTGTCTTTGTAGATCTGATCCATAATGCACATGTAGAAATGATAAGTTGAGGCAGAATATTGTTAAAATTGTACTTATTTTTCTTAAGAAATTTTGTTTTTTTTTCAGGTTATTCACATTTTTTTTATTTGGATAGTTTATAAAAGTAAGTATTTTCAGAATTTAATGGGGGGGGGGGTTGCACTAAAACAAAGACACAAATTTGGAGTTGTCATTATTTGTAGGTTATTATTCTATTATTTTATGTGGAACCTGAACAAAAATGAGTCTGAGACCCCTGGTTTAGACACTTTCACACTGGTTTATAGACAACACCCAATCAATCAAATTAAGTGAAAGTACTGCCCTGAAACATGACTAATTAACAGAGACATGTTGGGATTAAAAGGTAATTTTTTTCCTGAAATAAAATCAAAGTAAGAGACAGAAACATCATATATCTGCAAAAGAAATTACAGGAAAAATCCAAATAACCAACACATGAATAATCCACACTTACAGGTTTGGCCTGCACTGATGGAAGTTATCGTCCTCTGTGCCTCCTCCTGCCCACAATCCTTTGCTGTCCCGTTCTGGGGGGGGACGGTGGCTTTATAAAAGGATGACACAGGTGAAGTGACATCACGCTCTTAACAAAGACTGATGGGAAATGGTTCAATATGTTATTCATGCTTTATTGTGGGTGTGGTCAAAGTCAGGGATGAGCCATTCATTCACCTTTTATTTAGGAAAAGCTTTTAGTCAGTGTGGAAACTCACTGGTCAACATTTTTAGAGCCATGATTCTGGATACGATATGTGTTTGATCACCTGTGCAGGCTGTTGGGAGATAATGTGTAGTAGATGTGAGTGTGGAACACGGGGCGTCTGGTACGTGTGTTCTAGTACCAGGGTGAGTGTGGAACACAGGGCACAGCTAACCCTAAACACAGCTGTAGTTCTGCACACTTATTTATCTACATTTCTTTTAATTATCACATTGATAATATTTCTCTAGTACATACTGTACAAATTACTGTCCTGTTTAATTGTGTTTTAATATGTGTATTTGGTGTATATGCAGGGGCTTCAAAAAGTCTGTGGAAAAAGAACATCACTGACGTGGTTTAAATCAGGGGTGTCAAACTCACCTTACCTGGGGGCTGCTGGAGGTAGAGTCTGGGTGAGGCTGGGCCGCATCAAGTACTCCACAACAAGAACACTTCTTCTGAACATGAACATTTCTTTAACATAAACGTTCCTTCAGAACAGGCTTCTACTGACTACTTCTTGCTACCAGACGTCTGGCAGCGCTTCCTCTTGCACAGATGAGCCACATTTGGCTTGAGGGAGGAAGCAGTTGAGACCCTCAGTATGTCTTGAAGATGCTCATTATGCCGAGTTGAATAATGACGTTTGATGTTTTATTCTTTGTGAAACTTTTTCTGTGCATGTAAGACCTGTCGAAGTCTCCCTGTGCTCAACAACAAAATATTCTGTCTCCCACTTCCCCTGGAATTGTCTGTGCTCGTCCCTAATCTTTCTCTTCGTGGTAGGTTTTGAAAAAGCCATGACTGGGACAGGATACATTTGTGTGTCACTTGTTACATCCTCCTTCACTAATCGCACTTACCTGAGGTGTGTTTACGGGCATCAGAATTCCAAACATCACCTTTAATGAAGGGGAACCTAACAAGTAGCTATAAATAATTAAACTAATAAATAAATAATTTAAATAAATTTCCCCACAAAAATTAGATCCTGTGAGAAAAACTTGTGAGCCGCACTAACATTAATTTTTGGTATCTAGTGGGGGGGGTCACAAATTTATGTGCTGTAGGCCACGAGTTTAAGACCCCTGGTTTAAATGGTGTGACCCTCAGTTTTACAGACGGATTTAAAGGCTGGGATCAACACTTGTACAAGTGTAATGACTGAGATGGAGCATATGTTGAAAAATAAATACGACTTAAGAGTTATTTTTTATATACACATATATATATATATATATATATATATATATATACACACACACACAAAACTGTCCTTTTTCCACAAACCTTTTGAAGACCCCTCCTATACATTTAGAGTTATTTTTAAATATACATATATATGTGTGGGTGTATATTTATACCTTTACACACACACACACACACACACACTATATGGACAAAAGTATGTGGACATGTTGAATTCAGGTGTTTCTTTTCTAACAGGTCTGGGATAAAAAACAATTATGACTAATGTCAGAATATAGTGTTATATTATGGGATAAATATCAATGCATTCCTTTGTTTGGTTTAAATTCTTATCTTTGTTTCTAAAATGACTCAGATGGTTTGGACTGAATTTCTCTCAACACGGAGGTTTTTTTTTTTTTTTTATCCATGACTGATTTTAAAAGTTCTACTTCTAAATTTCTAAACTATTTTTCCTGCTTTGACTGTAAATATTTTTTTTTTCTTCCACATCTAACCATCTCCTTTCATCACATATCACTGAGGAAGAAAAATCTCCCATTCAACTTTAAGGAAACATTGATGTTTACAAACTTTATGGACATAAATATTGGGACACATCATGTCTACAGCTGTCAGAAGTCCTGTTCATAAGGATTTGAGAGAAAAGCATCAATATTTCCAAAATTTCAATGTTGAAACTATTCAACTATTTAAGCACGCTGTTAAAAAACAGTTACTACTGACAGAACTTCAGATCTCATCCTAAATGTGCCAGACTTTACATGATCCTGGACTTTCTCTTCTACTGAAACCATTAAAAAATGAAGAGGTAAAGACATGTATCAGACACAAACCACAACTCTTTTCATGGTTTTATACTTTATTACGTTTAATACTGGATATTATCTGTTACAGTCACAGGGCACAGAATAATCCCTGCAGAACGCTGGCATTGGTCCAAATATCCAAATAACATGTAGTTTCTGTTCATCTATTTGTGTCCACTCAGTGTCTGCTCAGTGGATTCTGTCTGGATGCAAATAAGAGTTCAACTGAATATGTTGACCTGCAACCTGCATTCAATTAAATAATATTAAAGATGGAAAATCACAGTTTCAATATCAGCACAGTATTAATCAGACATGGAGATAATAAATGATAAATAAATGTGATGATGAATTAATGAAAACCGACTGATTTTGTTTTGAATAAATATGAATTCAGATTTAAATTTTGTAAACATTATGTAAATTATGTGGTTAATGTCCAGGTCTCAGTACCAGAGAACAGCCGTCACCATGGCAACGATTAACAATAAACCTGTTCTGCTGATGACTACAGATGAGGCAGCAGCGGAGGTTGTTCCACCAGTGCTGTTGGTTGGTGCAGCTCCTGCGGTTGTAGGCGCTGCACTGGTGGTTGTAGGCGCTGCACTGGTGGTTGTAGGCGTTGCACTGGTGGTTGTAGGCGCTGCACTGGTGGTTGTAGGCGCTGCACTGGTGGTTGTAGGCGCTGCACTGGTGGTTGTAGTTGTGGCAGCTGTAGTTCTTCTGGCTGTGGTTGTTGGTCTGGACCCTGTGGTTGTAGCTGCAGCGGTTCTGGGTGTGGATGCGGTTGTAGTTGTGGACCCTGTGGTTCTCCTGACAGTAGTCGTTGCAACACCTGCAGTAGTTGTTCTGGACCCGATGGTTGTAGTTTGTGCTCCTGTTGCTGCTGTGGCTGTAGTTGTAGTTGCCAAACCTGCAGCAGTTGTTCCAGAACCTGTAGTTATAGTTGCAGCACCCGTGGTTGTAGCAGCGGGAGCTGTGGTTGATGATGCAACTGTGATTGTTGCTGTTGGTGCAGCTGTGGTTGTTGTTGCAGCAGCTGCGGTTGTTGTTGCGGCAGCTGTGGTTGTCATTGCGGTAGCTGTGGTTGCTGGTGCAGCTGTGGTTGTCGTTGGTGCAGCTGTGGTTGTTGTTGCAGCAGCTGTGGTTGTTGGTGCAACTGTGGTTGTTGTCGGTGCAACTGTGGTTGTTGTTGGTGCAGCTGTGGTTGTCATTGGTGCAGCTGTGGTTGTCGTTGGTGCAGCTGTGGTTGTTAATGCGGCAACTGTGGTTGTCGTTGGTGCAGCTGTGGTTGTTGGTGCAGCTGTGGTTGTCGTTGCGGCAGCTGTGGTTGTTAATGTGGCAATTGTGGTTGTCATTGGTGCAGCTATGGTTGTTGTTGGAGCAGCTGTGGTTGTTGTCGGTGTTACTGTAGTTGTTGGTGGTAGAGCTGTGGTTGTTGTTGGTGCAGCTGTGGTTGTTGGTGCAGCTGTGGTTGTCGTTGCGGCAGCTGTGGTTGTCATTGCGGCAGCTGTTGTCGTTGCAGAAGCTGTGGTTATTGTTGCGGCAGTTGTGGTTGTTGGTGCGGCAGTTGTGGTTGTTGGTGCAGCTGTGGTTGTTGTTGCGGCAGCTGTGGTTGTCGTTTCGGCAGCTGTGGTTGTCATTGCGGCAGCTGTTGTCATTGCGGCAGCTGTTGTTGTTGCGGAAGCTGTGGTTGTCGTTGTGGCAGCTGTGGTTGTTGTTGCAACTGTAGTTGTTGTTGGTGCGGCAGTTGTGGTTGTTGTTGGTGCAGCTGTGGTTGTTGTTGCAGCAGCTGCGGTTGTTGTTGCGGCAGCTGTGGTTGTCATTGCTGCAGCTGTGGTTGTTGTTGGTGCAGCTGTGGTTGTTGGTGCAGCTGTGGTTGTGATTGCTACAGCTGTGGTTGTGATTGCTACAGCGGTGGTTGTCGTTGCAGCAGCTGTGGTTGTCATTGGTGCAGCTGTGGTTGTTGTCGGTGCAACTGTAGTTGTTGGTGCAGCTGTGGTTGTTGTTGTGGTAGCTGTGGTTGCTGGTGCAGCTGTGGTTGTCGTTTCGGCAGCTGTGGTTGTCATTGCGGCAGCTGTTGTTGTTGCGGAAGCTGTGGTTGTCGTTGCGGAAGCTGTGGTTGTCGTTGCAGCAGCTGTGGTTGTTGTTGCGGCAGTTGTGGTTGTTGGTGCGGCAGTTGTGGTTGTTGGTGCAGCTGTGGTTGTTGTTGGTGCAGCTGTGGTTGTTGTTGCAGAAGCTGCGGTTGTTGTTGCGGCAGCTGTGGTTGTCATTGCGGCAGCTGTGGTTGTCATTGCGGCAGCTGTGGTTGTTGTTGGTGCAGCTGTGGTTGTTGTTGTGGTAGCTGTGGTTGTTGGTGCAGCTGTGGTTGTGATTGCTGCAGCTGTGGTTGTCGTTGCGGCAGCTGTGGTTGTCATTGATGCAGCTGTGGTTGTTGGTACAGCTGTGGTTGTTGTCGGTGCAACTGTAGTTGTTGGTGCAGCTGTGGTTGTTGTTGTGGTAGCTGTGGTTATTGGTGCAGCTGTTGTTGTGGCAGCTGTTGTCGTTGTGGCAGCTGTGGTTGTCATTGCGGCAGCCATGGTTGTTGTTGGTGCAGCCGTGGTTGTTGTTGGTGCAGCTGTGGTTGTTGTTGGTGCAGCTGTAGTTGTTGGTGCAGCTGTGGTTGTTGTTGGTGCAGCTGTAGTTGGTGAAACTGTTGTTGTTGTTGGTGCAGCTGCGGTTGTTGTTGCGGCAGCTGTAGTTGTTGTTGGTGCAGCTGTGGTTGTTGTTGTGGCAGCTGTGGTTGGTGGTGCAGCTGTGGTTGTGATTGGTGCAGCTGTGGTTGTTGTTGGTGCAGCTGTGGTTGTTGTCGGTGCAACTGTAGTTGTTGTTGGTGCAACTGTAGTTGTTGTTGGTGCAGCTGTGGTTGTTGGTGCAGCTGTGGTTGTTGTTGGTGCAGTTGTGGTTGTCATTGCGGCAGCTGTGGTTGTTAATGCGGCAGTTGTGGTTGTCGTTGGTGCAGCTATGGTTGTTGTTGGTGCAGCTGTGGTTGTTGTTGGTGCAGTTGTGGTTGTCGTTGCGGCAGCTGTGGTTGTTAATGCGGCAATTGTGGTTGTCGTTGGTGCAGCTATGGTTGTTGTTGGTGCAGCTGTGGTTGTTGTTGCGGCAGCTGTGGTTGTCGTTGGTGCAGCTGTTGTTGTTAATGCGGCAATTGTGGTTGTCGTTGGTGCAGCTATGGTTGTTGTTGGTGCAGCTGTGGTTGTTGTGGCAGCTGTGGTTATTGTCGGTGCAACTGTGGTTGTTGTTTGTGCAACTGTGGTTGTTGTTGGTGCAGCTGTGGTTGTCGGTGCAGCTGTGGTTATTGTCGGTGCAGCTGTGGTTGTTGTTGGTGCAGCTGTGGTTGTCGTTGGTGCAGCTGTGGTGGTTGTTGGTGCAGCTGTGGTTGTTGTTGGTGCAGCTGTGGTTATTGTCGGTGCAACTGTGGTTGTCGTTGATGCAGCTGTGGTTGTCGTTGGTGCAGCTGTGGTTGTCGTTGCGGCAGCTGTGGTTGTTGGTGCAGCTGTGGTTGTTGTTGGTGCAGCTGTGGTTGTCGTTGGTGCAGCTGTGATTGTTGTTGCGGCAGCTGTGGTGGTTGTTGGTGCAGCTGTGGTTGTTGTTGGTGCAACTGTAGTTGTTGGTGCAACTGTGGTTGTTGTTGGTGCAGCTGTAGTTGGTGCAACTGTGGTTGTCGTTGGTGCAGCTGTGGTTGTTGTTGGTGCAGCTGTGGTTGTCGTTGGTGCAGCTGTGGTGGCTGTTGATGCAGCTGTAGTTGCTGGTACAGCTGTGGTTGTCGTTGGTGCAGTTGTGGTTGTTGTTGATGCAGCTGTGGTTGTCGTTGCGGCAGCCGTTGTCGTTGTGGCAGCTGTCGTTGTCGTTGGTGCAGTTGTAGTTGTCATTGCGACAGCTGTGGTTGTTGTTGGTGCAGCTGTAGTTGTTAGTGCAGCTGTGGTTGTTGGTGCAGCTGTGGCTGTTGTTGGTGCAGCTGTGGTTGTTGTTGGTGCAGCTGTAATTATTAGTGCAGCTGTGGTTGTTGTTGGTGCAGCTGTGGTTGTTGGTGCAACTGTGGTTGTTGTTGGTGCAGCTGTGGTTGTTGTTGGTGTAGTTGTGGTTGTCGTTGATGGAGCTGTGGTAGTTGTTAATGCAGCTGTGGTTGTTGTTGCGGCAGCCGTTGTCGTTGCGGCAGCTGTGGTTGTCGTAGGTGCAGTTGTGGTTGTCGTTGATGGAGCTGTGGTAGTTGTTAATGCAGCTGTGGTTGTTGTTGCGGCAGCCGTTGTCATTGCGGCAGCTGTGGTTGTTGGTGCAGCTGTGGTTGTCATTGGTGCAGCTGTGGTTGTCATTGCGGCAGCTGTGGTTGTTGGTGCAGCTGTGGTTGTCGTTGGTGCAGCTGTGGTTGTCATTGCGGCAGCTATGGTTGTTGGTGCAGCTGTGGTTGTCGTTGGTGCTACTGTAGTTGTCATTGCGGCAGCTGTGGTTGTTGGTGCAGCTGTGGTTGTTGTTGGTGCAGCTGTAGTTGTTGGTGCAACTGTGGTTGTCGTTGGTGCAGCTGTGGTTGTTGTTGCGGCAACTGTGGTTGTCGTTGGTGCAGTTGTGGTTGTTGTTGGTGCAGCTGTGGTTGTTGGAGCAACTGTGGTTGTCGTTGGTGCAGCTGTGGTTGTTGGAGCAACTGTGGCTGTTGTTGGTGCAGCTGTGGTTGTTGGAGCAACTGTGGCTGTTGTTGGTGCACCCGTGGTTGTTGTTGGTGCAACTGCGGTGGTTGTTGGTGCAGCTATGGTTGTTGTTGGCGCAGCTGTGGTTGTTGTTGGTGCAACTGTGGTGGTTGTTGGTGCAGCTGTGGTTGTTGTTGGTGCAGCTGTGGTTGTCATTGGTGCGGCTGTGGTTGTCGTTGGTGCAGCTGTAGTTGTTGGTGCAACGGTGGTTGTCATTGGTGCAATGGTGGTTGTCGTTGGTGTAGCTGTGGTTGTTGTTGTTGCAACTGTGGTGGTTGTTGGTGCAGCTGTAGTTGTTGGTGCAATGGTGGTTGTTGTTGGTGCAACTGCGGTGGTTGTTGGTGCAGCTATGGTTGTTGTTGGCGCAGCTGTGGTTGTTGTTGGTGCAACTGTGGTGGTTGTTGGTGCAGCTGTGGTTGTTGTTGTTGCAGCTGTGGTTGTCATTGGTGCGGCTGTGGTTGTCGTTGGTGCAGCTGTAGTTGTTGGTGCAACGGTGGTTGTCATTGGTGCAATGGTGGTTGTTGTTGGTGCAGCTGTGGTTGTTGGTGCAACTGTGGTTGTTGTTGGTGCAACTGTAGTTGTTGTTGGTGCAGCTGTAGTTGTTGTTGGTGCAGCTGTAGTTGTTGGTGCAACTGTGGTTGTTGTTGGTGCAGCTGTTGTTGTTGGTGCAACTGTGGTTGTCGTTGGTGCAGCTGTGGTGGCTGATGATGCAGCTGTAGTTGCTGGTGCAACTGTGGTTGTCGTTGGTGCAGTTGTGGTTGTTGTTGATGCAGCAGTGGTTGTCGTTGCGGCAGCCGTTGTGGCAGCTGTTGTTATCGTTGGTGCAGCTGTAGTTGTCATTGCAACTGTGGTTGTTGATGCAGCTGTGGTTGTTGGTGCAGCTGTTGTTGTTGTTGGTGCAGCTGTAGTTGTTATTGCAGCTGTGGTTGTTGTTGGTGCAGCTGTAGTTGTTATTGCAGCTGTGGTTGTTGTTGGTGCAGCTGTAGTTGTTGGTGCAGCTGTGGTTGTCGTTGGTGCAGCTGTGGTTGTTGGTGCAACTGTGGTTGTTGTTGGTCCAGCTGTGGTTGTTGTTGGTGCAGCTGTAGTTGTTGGTGCAGCTGTAGTTGTTGGTGCAGCTGTGGTTGTTGTTGGTGCAGCTGTGGTTGTTGTTGGTGCAGTTGTGGTTGTCGTTGATGCAGCTGTAGTTGTTGTTAATGTAGATGTGGTTGTTGTTGCGGCAGCCGTTGTCGTTGCGGCAGCTGTGGTTGTCGTTGGTGCAGCTGTGGTTGTCATTGCGGCAGCTGTGGTTGTTGGTGCAGCTGTGGTTGTTGTTGGTGCAGCTGTGGTTGTTGTTGGTGCAACTGTGGTGGTTGTTGGTGCAGCTGTGGTTGTTGTTGGTGCAGCTGTGGTTGTTGTTGGTGCAGCTGTAGTTGTTGGTGCAACTGTGGTTGTCGTTGGTGCAGCTGTGGTTGTTGTTGGTGCAGCTGTAGTTGTTGGTGCAACTGTGGTTGTCGTTGGTGCAGCTGTGGTTGTTGTTGGTGCAGCTGTGGTTGTTGTTGATGCAGCTGTGGTTGTTGTTGATGCAGCTGTAGTTGCTGGTGCAACTGTGGTTGTCGTTGGTGCAGCTGTGGTTGTTGTTGATGCAGCTGTGGTTGTCATAGTGGCAGCCGTTGTCATTGCGGCAGCTGTCGTTGTTGGTGCAGCTGTGGTTGTTGTTGGTGCAGCTGTAGTTGTTGGTGCAACTGTGGTTGTCGTTTGTGCAGCTGTAGTTGTTGTTGTGGCAACTGTGGTTGTCGTTGGTGCAACTGTGGTGGTTGTTGGTGCAGCTGTGGTTGTTGGAGCAACTGTGGTTGTTGGAGCAACTGTGGCTGTTGTTGGTGTACCTGTGGTTGTTGTTGGTGCAACTGCGGTGGTTGTTGGTGCAGCTGTGGTTGTTGTTGGCGCAGCTGTGGTTGTTGTTGGTGCAACTGTGGTGGTTGTTGGTGCAGCTGCGGTTGTCGTTGGTGCAGCTGTAGTTGTTGGTGCAACGGTGGTTGTCGTTGGTGCAACGGTGGTTGTCGTTGGTGCAGCTGTGGTTGTCGTTGGTGTAGCTGTGGTTGTTGTTGGTGCAACTGTGGTGGTTGTTGGTGCAGCTGTGGTTGTCGTTGGTGCAGCTGTAGTTGTTGGTGCAACGGTGGTTGTCGTTGGTGCAGCTGTGGTCGTTGTTGGTGCAGCTGTGGTTGTTGGTGCAACTGTGGTTGTTGTTGGTGCAACTGTAGTTGTTGTTGGTGCAGCTGTAGTTGTTGTTGGTGCAGCTGTAGTTGTTGTTGGTCCAGCTGTAGTTGTTGGTGCAACTGTAGTTGTTGTTGGTGCAACTGTAGTTGTTGTTGGTGCAGCTGTAGTTGTTGTTGGTCCAGCTGTAGTTGTTGGTGCAACTGTAGTTGTTGTTGGTGCAGCTGTAGTTGTCGTTGCTGCAGCTGTCGTTGTCATTGCTGCAGCTGTAGTTGTTCCAGACTGTGCGTTGCCTGAGGCTGGTGACAGTTCAGTTTAATGTCAGTGTGTGTAATCTGATCACTATCACACATAACTATTCATGTGTTTATTTACATGTCGTCGGCTTCCTGAAAAAACCTGTCATGTGACTTTTGGCAAATTTTACAGGAGAAACAAAGAACTGTTTATATGACAGGAAACTGTGAAATATGAGAAAAAAAAATCTGTTCCTTTAATGTTGGTACTTTTGATCGAATGTCAACAACTTTCACAGGAGAGTGAAATTTGAAGCTCTAATAGGGGAGATAGCAGGTTTTTATCCCCAACCAAAGTGTCACTTAGCAGGTTTTATCAGGACGTCGACGATTTGTTGTCCTGAATTTCTACTCACCAACAAACAGAAGAAGAAGAACACAGATGTTCATCTTCATCTTCATCTTGTGTCTCTGTTTTCCTGTTTTTCAAACATTTATTCATCAGTTTGTGTCAGAGGATTTGACTTCATTCAGACATTCTTTAAAGTCAGTATCATGAGTTGAATAATGACCTTTATTTATTTCCTACTTGTTCTGTTCATACAGGTCTGCTCTGGTGATGTTGAGCTTGTTTTTATAATGATAGGTTTTATCTTAGAATATATCTTTATTGTCATTGTACATTTGTACAACAAAATTATCTTCTAATACAATTTGACATTTAATTTGAGCTGGATTTACTTTGGTAATGTATTAAATACATTCTAAACTAAATGAAAAACTGTCAAAATATTTAAAAAATAAAGATATTAAAATATGAACCCTGAGTATTTCCTCACCGGTCGGCGTCTGCTCTGTCGTTTTTATTGATGGACGTTGTTTTCTGATTCCAGCCGTTGGGTTTGTTCTCCGTCTGCTGATGAATCCGCTGCAGTCCAGGTCGTGGTTTTTATATCCACCCAGAGCAGGTGAAGTGACATCAGGGATGGAAACGCTCACATAAATGATGTGAGTAATGTAGCTCTTCAGCGCTGGGCGGGGCACGCCCATCACTAACTGAGGATTCTTTTATTTCACTGAGTCCAGCATCAGTTGAAGGGACGAGTTCAGCCACATTTAGTCCTTTTGTTGAAATGTGACAAACACATATGACACATGATTTTACATGATTATAAACGTCAGTGTTTTCAGGATACAGAAGTGTCTACGGTCCTTCTACAACAGTTAAATCTGTCCTGAATCTGGAGAATTTTATTCTGTCATTGATCTGATCAACATCCAGTTAATCTAACTTTACCTGCTCTGTTCTGTTCTTCCATGAGTGTCTTTTTTATTCACCTCCACACATGTCATCGTATATTTTCACTCAACCATTTTGGGCATATTTTTACTTTTACAAATCCATTTTATGTTTTTTTCTGCAGAAAAGCCAGAGTCCTCAAATAAATCTGCAGTAAAATATCCATAAATCATCATCTGAAAGAAATCTAAAATCCTCTATAATTTAATGAGCTTAGTTTATTTTTACATTTATTTTTTACATTATCAGAATATAACGTAGGAGATGATGTTTGTTTGTTTGTTTTTTTTACCATAAACCTATTCACATTTCTGAGTAACAGAAGGAAAACCCCACAGAGCTCATCTGTCCCAGATTTGTGTCACACTATTCACCCAATTCTTTTGATGGTTTTTCATGTGCCTTTTTCTCAATTTTATGTTATTTATTTATTTATTTTATTTATATAATTTTTTTTCACATTTTAAAAACATTTTTGTAAAGGTTGAAAGTTAATACTCCAAATTAATCCCTGGGTAGGGGTATTAGTAAGCTCCGCCTACTTTTTAACTAGTTCTGAGTGTTTTTTACTGGTGAACCAGAGTTGTCGTTCCTTATGTAGACATGTATAGGGTGTCCATAAAGGCTTTTTACAATTTAACCCTTTAAACCCGAAGCCTAAAGTGTTTTGTCTGGACTTTTTTCTAATTTTAATGAGAAAAATGTTAGAAAATATGCTGTGAGTCCTTTTGCCCATGTTTCCAGAGCACTTAGAACTTTCTGATTCTAGCAGTCATTTACACTTCACTGCCTGTTATAATTCTGCTCAAACAGCTTCTAGTACAGGTGTGAGTGAAGTTACTGGAATGATCCGATAAAGCGTTAAACGTTACAGCCATCCAAAATGCATATACGCAGGGTGTGTCAGCGATGACATGACAGGATGTTGAGAGTAAACATTTTTTACAAAAGCAAATGAATGCACAGATCTGATGAAATTGTTACAAAATGAAAAATACATATTGACCCTTTTTTTGCCTCATTTAATCCACCTCTAAAGATTTAAAGATATGAAAATTTCATACCACGGTTATTATTATCGCAGTGTTGTTGAAATGGGCTCAAAATATTCAAAAAGTACTAATACACACACTGAAATAATTTAACCAGGTTGTATTTTGAAACAAACAAATAGAATAACAGGTACAATGTTCTCTCTGTTGCAGAAACATTCAAATATTAACATGTAAACATCAAACATACAAATGTGCATTAAAGATGGAACCTTATGGCTATAAGAGATATCTGCACTAGGGGTGGAACTGATAGGATTTGATCAATATTAGTGCCATTGTCCATTCTGCAATCCAATCCAATTCTTTATTAATTCTCCTATCGATTCCTGTGTGGGTAAAAAAGTAGTTGGACAGGTCATAGTGGAGGTAGTTTGAGCATTTTCCATATTAACCCTTTCATGCATGAATTATGAGAACCTTAGTTGAGTTTTTTTCCTGAGTGTTTTTATTCCTCGGCATGAATATAATATTAGGCATGAAAAAAACAATGCGATTAAAATTTTTTAATGAACCTATTTTTCACGGGGTTACAAAAATGTCCACTCAGCTGGACACCAATTTTTGAAGCAAAAAAACCTGTATTTAAAACCCATCATCAGAAAGTGATAAACTGCATGAAAACTATGAAATAAAAACATTTTTCATGCAGCTAATCTGATGTTTTCTCACATTTTAACATACTCTAATACTAGTTATTACTAACTTCATGCAGACAATATTAAAAAAAAAACCCTTTTTGTTTAAGAAAACTGTTGATTACAGTTTAATAACATTACAGTAATGGTGTGAATTACAATGTATTATTGGATGATGCATAAGCGTCCACTGTGTCGGCTGATATGGAACTAAAACAACAAAACCCATGAATATATAAGAGAAGAGCTGGAGAAGAACTGTCCACTGGACTGACCAGTATGCATGAAAGGGTTAAATCATTCACAATGTCACAATGGGAGGGAGAGAGAGATGTATAGGACAGAGGATGGAAGTGTGTGCAGTCGGTCTGTGCAGGAGCTGCTATCTCCAGAGCGCTGTCCGTGCAGGTGCCTTCAGCCATGTTTTCACAGGCCAAACGTTACAAACTGCACATGTGCAAACTGGAGTGCCGCTGCTTCTCCAGGAAATGAGCAGTATCACCATGAGTTTTCAAAGTGCGGTAATCAAACACAGTTTTAATGATAACTAGAAAAGCACTGGGGGGAGAGCACAGACCTCCACCAAGGCAGATCAGTGCCCCCCCCCCCATTTAATCATTTGGTCCTTGTGCCAGTATCAACATTTCCTGAAAATGTCATCAAAATCCTTCCATAACATTTTGAGTTCTCTTGCTAACAGACAGACAGACAAACCTGGATGAAAACATAATCTCCGTCGTTCCTTGGTGGAGGTAATTACAATTTAAACAGTAATATTAACCAAGTTGAAGCCATTTATGAGTGATTGTTTTTTTTTTTGCTGCAGCACCAAAGATTTTTAGAAGGTATTTATCACTTACTGTCAAATCATCAGGAAGATCTCCTAACAATAGTAAAGTGGGTTGCTGTAATTTAAAACCCAAAATCTGTTCTATTTTTATTACATCTTTCCAAAAAGTTGTAATTTTCATACAGGACCAATAAATGTTAGGTGTGTTTCCCTCTGTGTCCCTGCAGCCCCTCCAGCAGGTAGAAGCATTTAGGTTTCTTCAAAACTGTTGTTTGGGCGTGATAAAGAACCGTATTAAATTTTTAACAGGAGGAGGTTTGTACATGAACTTGAGACTGGGCAGTGGATCACAAACACTGCATGTGTCACTGTTTCTTCCACGTGATTTACAGTAAACATCTGTACGAACTTCAAATTATGACATTTTTACCAAACTGGCAGTGTCAGACTTGACTTTCTGTCTTTTTTTTCTTCTCCAGACACAAGCAGAGACTAGGGATGTAACGATTACTGGTATAACGATAAACTGCAGAAAAATTGCAGACGGTTAGTATTACTGTTTAAATTCTAATTATTATGATAACCGTGTTTGATTACCGCACTTTTCTGGAGAAAACACCGATGTAATGATATGCTTTTATGTCAAATATTTGAGTATAGTTTTAATTTATTACAATTTAAATTTTCTATACCTAATATTTGGAACCAATATTCACTTTTAAAGTCTTTGAAAAGGTTCGTTAAGCATCTGTGTGTTATTTATGCAATAAATTATATACAGTTTTCAAATTGGATTTTATATATTTTTTTGTGTTTTCTGGCCTTTTGTGTTTTTATAGTAGGTTAAAGTGAAAAAATAATAGACAGATGATATAGATGAAGTTGTGCTGAAAAAAAAGATCCCAATCATGGGTATAGTAAACATTTGTTTATATAGTATATAAAGGCAAAAATAAAAGTACTGAAAAACGGCCAAAATAGGCTCAGACCACTAAGGGTTAATATTTGAATGTTTCTGCAACAGAAGGTACGCTGTGCCAATTATTTTATTTGGTTGTTATTTTATTTATTTATTTATTTTTTCAAAAAACTTGTTTAAATTATTTCAGTGTGTGTATCAGTACTTTCTGAACATTTTGAGCACAATTTCAACAATACCGCGAGAAGAATGATATCCATGATAATTTAGTTCACAATAACCACGATATGAAATTTTCATATCGTTACATTAAAAACCACAAAATCAAGCATTCTGAATGTTTTCTTCCTCCAAATTTGACCTAAATACCTGCCAATAAATCCTAAATCATTTTAATATGTTTAATTAGAATGCGGACAGAATCATTCCAAAAACACCACTAACACCTTTAATAGATCTGCTATTAAGTTGAATTACACAATTAGTCTTATTGTACTCGGCTACACAAGGATTTCCCTGAGGTCATGAATACAGTCTGTCCAAAAACAAACCACACGCTGAACTCATGCATCAATAATCCGCCTCTGACATCAATGAGAAGTCTGTGATGCAGTTGAAGGCTCTAGAAAGAAGAGCCTGTATCTGAAAATAGTAGTAAAAACAATTCACGCCCTGAAGGCAAAAATAAACGCTTCCTGCTTCATGAAAAACCACAAAGACAAAGGGCTTAAAGACTTAAGAGGTTGGTATTTGGAGGCGTTATCGCTGCCCAAAGACATACCGATACATTTAGCACCTGCCCCGTTCACAGATAAGGAGATAAAACTGATAAACAGAAAGAACCAGAAGAGATTAACCCATAAAGACCCAAACATCCACCATCTACCAAAACCATCCACTGATCTGAACTGTTTAATACCTGTTGATCCACTAATCTGATCAGTACATGTAATAATTAGTGGAAAATACAGTTTTACCTCCATTATTCACAGGATAAAATGTACAAACACTTGTAAAATGAGAGTAAAATGTGCATAATACTTGAAAAGTAAGAAAAAAATGACACAATGAACTTTGAAATATACCATAAAAGTGAACAAATCCTTCTAAATTGAGGAGAAAATGAGCAAAGTACTTGAAAAATGAGGAGAGTTCATTTCATAACATCCACAACCCTGTGTTTACTCTGTTAACCCTCAAAAAACCAAAACCATCTACTGATCTAAACTGTTTAATACCTGTTGATCCACTAATCTGATCAATACATGTCAATAATTGGTGTAAAATACAGTTTTACCTCCATTATTCATAGGATAAAATGTACAAAACCTTGTAAAATGAGAGTAAAATGAGCAAAATACTTGAAAAATAAGAAAAAAATGAAGCAATGAACTTTGAACTATGGCGTAAAAGTGAACGAATACTTCTAAATTCAGGAGAAAATGAGCAAAATACTTGAAAAATTAGGAGAGTTCATCATTTCGTACCATCCACAACCCTGTGTTTACTCTGTTAATCCTCAAAAACCAAAACCATCTACTGATCTAAACTGTTTAATACCTGTTGATCCACTAATTCTATCAATACATGTAAATAATTGGTGTAAAATACAGTTTTACCTCCATTATTCATAGGATAAAATGTACAAAAACTTGTAAAATGAGAACAAAATGAGCAAAATACTGGAAAAGTTAGTAAAAACTTACCTAAAAATCCTTAAAATGTGGCATGAAAGTGAACGAATATTTCTAAATTCAGGAGAAAATGAGCAAAATACTTGAAAAATGAGGAGAGTTCATTTCGTACCATCCAGAACCCTGTGTTTACTCTGTTAACCCTCAAAAACCAAAACCATCTACTGATCTAAACTGTTTAATACCTGTTGATCCACTAATTCTATCAATACATGTAAATAATTGGTGTAAAATACAGTTTTACCTCCATTATTCATAGGATAAAATGTACAAAAACTTGTAAAATGAGAACAAAATGAGCAAAATACTGGAAAAGTTAGTAAAAACTTACCTAAAAATCCTTAAAATGTGGCATGAAAGTGAACGAATATTTCTAAATTCAGGAGAAAATGAGCAAAATACTTGAAAAATGAGGAGAGTTCATTTCGTACCATCCAGAACCCTGTGTTTACTCTGTTAACCCTCAAAAACCAAAACCATCTACTGATCTAAACTGTTTAATACCTGTTCATCCACTAATCCTATCAATCCATGTCAGTAATTGGTGTAAAATACAGTTCTTCATCTTTTCATGGTCATCAGATATGACCTGTTTGGACGTTCAGAGGCTCCGTAGTTGCCGTGGAAACACCGTCATCTTCTCCAACATTGATTCCCCAGTCAAACCAGTGGAGTTGGATCGGTGACAGTGGATGGACACACTGGGGTTATGTTCAGTTAGTGACAGATTTGACTGAAAAAGACACTTTTTCTTCCATTTTCTCTGTTTTTGATGTAATAACTTTCAACTTTAATTTGAGGTTTTATGAACATCTACGTGATCAGTGAATTAAATATCAGAAAATACCTGATTTTCACTTAAGAATGCAAAATACTAAAGACTCATCACCTCCAACATCATGGTTAACATAAAGTTAGAAAAAATTAGGTGCACTTTAAATAACTATCACTAAATTTGACAAAATATGGGAACCTGTTTTACACTGCGGGAAAATGTTACCTGGCCTGAAACTTTAATTATATTTTAGGTGTTTATGTTGTTATTGACCTGTTTTGTTTATTTATTTACTTATTTTCTTTCTTTCTTTAGCGGTACCAGAATGCACTGTCCTGACTGTTTATGTGTGTCTTGTTTGTATTGGCTTTTCTTTTTTTCTCCTTGGGTTCTGTTTGTTTATCATGTCTGGTGTCAATCTCTGTATCCTGAACACATTACTTGAAATTATAAATGTTATATTTGTTAAATGAAAAGTTCTATAAATGTTGAGAAGTTTTATCAATAAAGTTTAAAGAAAAAAAGAATGTAAAATACTGAGCATAATATTAGAAGAAATGGTGACAAATCAATAAAGGAAAGTTTAAAGTGGTGAAATAATCATTTAAGAACTGCCACAAAAGTACCTCTGGGTCTTTATGGATTTATCTGTTGATAAAAGTTTGACTCATGTTTAGTCTCATGATTATTACCTCGGCCAAGGAACGGCGGATTTAATATTTTCATCAGGGTTTGTTTTTTGTTTGTTGGTTAGTTTGCAAGATAACTCAAAAAGTTATGGATGGATTTGGATGAAATTTTCAGGAAATGTTGATACTGGCACAAGGAACTAATGATTCAAGTTTGGTGGTGATTTTGTGTGTGGGGGGGGTGTCTGATCTGCCTTGGCGGAGGTGTGCGCTCTCCCAGTGCTTTTCTAGTTAATAAACATGTGACTGACCCATTGCATCCTTTAGGATTGACTACAAAGCTGGAAAGATATGCACACAAAGGGCCGGATCTACTAAAGGTTTGAGCGTATTAAAACGTGTGCAACCTCATTGCACATGCAAAAAAATGTACAAACTGATTCACTAACAGTGCGCACTAAGGGTTGTGTCTTTCAAAGGTGCAAACTAGTGCATCTGCATCAGTCAGTACGTTTGCCACAGTGAATATGAAATATGGGGCGTTTACATGCAGTTGTGTGTGTGCTGAGAGGAGAAAATGTAAATCTATTCATTTAACACACGCAAAGTGATTTATCAAACCAGAAAGAGATGTTGCTGATAGAAACTGTTTATATTTACCACGTCTGAAAAGGAGGAGCAAACGGGTTGGATGTGAAATTGCACACACACAAGTGGATAGGAGACAAAGAAATGATAAAAGAAGATGCAGAGAAGGCATTTTTCACCCTCGTGGAAACATTTTTGGAGTGATGGAAGAAAAAATAATTGAGACATATGCCCCCCCCCCCACACACACACACACGTACATGCACACACACACACATACATGCACACACACACCTTTAAAATGAAAAATGAATGAGTCACGCAGTCCCTTCTATAACTCCACTTAACTCAGTGTCACATTTCCGTGCATCTGGATCCTTCAGTCTCTGTTCCATTAGTGCTGGTTTATCCCACAGCAGTTTTTACAGCGTATTGTCTCCAGCACACGCAAAACCCTCATTTAACCCTTTCATGTTTACTGGTCACTACAGTGGACAGCTATTCTACAGCTGTTCTCATATATTCATGGATTTGTTTGTTTTTCCACAAATCTTATTAAAGTTTTAAGACACTACATATCTTTTCTGACATGAATTGGTAACATTGTGTAGATCTCCCCTGAACATACTCTCACCCCCAGAACAACAAGCCCCCCCCCCCCCCCCCCCCCCCGTTTTCCACACAATTAATCTGTAAATACATGTTTCTGCGTTTCAAAAATTAAATGCAAGGTGTCCAGCTGAATGGACATTTTTGCAACTTCATGTAAAATAGGTTCATAAGATCATTTTTATTAGTAGTAGTAGTAGTTGTATGTCTTTTTTTAAACTATTTTTTGTTTTTTATATAGTTTTTGTTTGTTTATTTATTTATTTATTTATTTATTTATTTATTTTTCATAGGAAAATTTTCAATTGCATTGTTTTTTTCATGCCTAAAAAGAAATAAAAACACTCAGGAAAAAAATCTTGATTAAGGTTCTTATAATTCGTGCATGAAAGGGCTAAACAGGGCGGTGTGCTAGACTTTGCACCTGTTGTAATTTGCACAATCAATCTGAGTAAATCACCCACAAACCACGGTTTCACCCCCACACGCAAAATTCTAGACTGTGCAAGCAAATTACTACACGCAAATGGGGATCTTAGTAGATCCCAGTGTGTGAATATGTTTTGCACATATGGAGATGTAGGTTGTGAATCTTCCACCAGCACAAAAGGAGAAAAGTCAACCCCTCTGCTTTTGGATTATTAGACTTTATTTGGAACAAAAAATGTATTCTAGTCAATGATGACAGATGACTGATCCCCCCCCCCATTTTTTTCTACATACGATGTTTGTCAGTTTACAGGATCATTTATCTGGTGAATAAAGTGCGAGTTTATTGTAAAACTGTTGAAGTATCAGACTGAAAATGTGTAAATACAAAGAATACACACCTGAAACTCATTGAGCTGTCCACATACTTTTGTCCATGTAGTGTCTGACGTAGGTAATTATGCTGTGAGGTACCGCTGTCAATCATACAGGTTGTACTCAGGGTGTGATGTTGTTGCAGGTGCTGTGTTGTGTTCACTGACGCATGTTTTTTTTGGTCGTCGTATAACTGATAAATATAGCGACACTAGAGGAACACAATAATAAATGTGTCACAGTGGTTTAGAAAACAAAACAAAATAAAAATGTGACAGGTGGAGCGCCAGCGAGACAACGTACAGGTGAGTCACATGGTTACGAACCCGGTCTCAGAGGAGCTGGTGCCGTTGCTAAGCAACCGGACTCTACTGATGATGTCAGTCATGTGACCTGTTTGCATCTGGTCATCCCTCATTTAGCACCAGGAGCTAAATTAAACCTCACTTACTATTATCATCGTCTTTGTCCTGTTTCTGGAAACTTAGGAGGAAACAGTCTGAACTTAACGTCTGTCTCAGCTATGAACTCTGGGTAATGAGTGAAAGAACATGATCATGAATACAGGCGTCTGAAATGAATCTGTGAGTCTAGAAGTTTCGAACGGTGACCTTTGTCATGTTTAATGAAGTCATGTTTATTGTGACAGTCTGAGTTTTATTCAGTTGTTTTGATGTAGTTTGGTGTTTTTTCCGTCTGATTTGTCCTTTTTCACACATTTGAGGCTGAATCACAATCAGAACACTGGATTAATCTCAGGGGAAATTATCGTATGTTACAGTAGCTCTGTTCAGGTCTAATAATAAAAGTAACAGGAAGGGAAAAAATTAACTAAAAAACTATATTAGTGCTGTTAAACAATTGACATTTTTAATCAGATTATTCACAGGGTTGCTGTGGATTCATTTTGATTAATCATGATTAAATATTAATTTTTAATCTATATTAATTGCATTTCATTTTGAATGAACAGACTCAAGACAGACGGGAATATATACACACTGAACAGGTTTATGAAACAACACCAACTGTTTCAGCTGTTCTGTCGTGGGTTTTTTTCTCCTCATATTTCCATCCAGAGGGACAATGTTCTGGTTCTGCTCTTCCATCTTTGTGGGTCGGTTCTGCTGGTTCTGCTCTTCCATCTTTGTGGGTCGGTTCTGCTGGTTCTGCTCTTCCATCTTTCTGGGCTGGTTCTGCTGGTTCTGCTCTTCCATCTTTGTGGGTCGGTTCTGCTGGTTCTGCTCTTCCATCTTTGTGGGTCGGTTCTGCTGGTTCTGCTCTTCCATCTTTGTGGGTCGGTTCTGCTGGTTCTGCTCTTCCATCTTTCTGGGTCGGTTCTGCTGGTTCTGCTGGTTCTGCTCTTCCATCTTTCTGGGTCGGTTCTGCTGGTTCTGCTCTTCCATCTTTCTGGGCTGGTTCTGCTGGTTCTGCTCTTCCATCTTTGTGGGTCGGTTCTGCTGGTTCTGCTCTTCCATCTTTCTGGGCTGGTTCTGCTGGTTCTGCTCTTCCATCTTTCTGGGTCGGTTCTGCTGGTTCTGCTCTTCCATCTTTGTGGGTCGGTTCTGCTGGTTCTGCTCTTCCATCTTTCTGGGTCGGTTCTGCTGGTTCTGCAATTTGTATAAGAAATACTAGACAAATATCAATATGATAAGTAAATGAAATGTAGTGTAAAAGTGTTGTGTGTAATCATACTTCTATGGCTGAGGTGGAATCCTACTATATAAAACACGTGTTCCATCACAGGAGGGTGTTTGTGCAGGTTCTCCTCAGCCTTCACAGACCCGATCACCGCCAAACTCACCAAATGAATAGAAACATGACCTGACTATCGACTAGGCACAATTTTATGTCCATATTCAAATGTTGTGAGGTATGTTTGGAGATTTGAGCCTCTCTCTACTTTGAATTCTTCTTCCCTGTCGCCATACTCCGTTTTCAGAAGTGGTTCTGCTGCTGTTCAGTTTTGTTGAAGAATGTAAATAGGCAGTATTTCACTGCTTATACTATACATGGATGGCACTGAAATAAGCAAACTGCCTAAATACATAATTGTGTCTTGAAAATATTCCTTAAATATCCACTCCCAAATAATGTGAACAAATAACATCACAATTTTTTTTACCAAACTGCTGCTGCTCTTGCTGTGTCCATTTACGATCATGTACAGGCACTTTTCACACACACTGGCACCACGGGTACAATGCCACTAGTTAAAATAATAACTTTCTCCTCCTTCAACATCAGTGGTGTCTGATGATTTTCTCATTTATGTTTTTCATCCATTGTCTTTGATTTGGTGCAGTGGTTAGCACTGGTGCCTCAGACAGAAGGTCCTGGGTTCGATTCCAACACCAGTCGACAGGGGGTGGGACCTTTCTGTGTGGAGTTTGCATGTTCTCCTCGTGTCTGCGTGGGTTCTCTCTGGTACTCTGGCTCCTCCCACCATCCAAACACATGCACTGATAGGTTAACTGGTTAATCTAAATTGTCCATAGGTGTGAATGTGACAGTGATTGTTTGTCTCTGTGTTCAGTCTGTGATGAACTGGAGACATGTCCAGGGTGAACCCCGCCTTCGCCCCTATGTAGCTGGGATAGGCTCCAAGTGACCCCCGTGACCCTAGTGAGGATAAAGCGGGTTCAGAAAATGAATGAATGCATTTGATTTCATTGTTTCTTTATTTTAATTATTTTATTGCTGCAGTTATACCACACTGGATTGTATTGTTTCTTCTTCTTTTCTGTGCTGTCATCAGTCTTTTTTTACTAAACTGACATTTCCTTTTCTGCGTCCGACCTGTGGACAGGCTGATTCCTGTCTCTTCTGTTGGACAGATTCTTGTGTTTGTTTGATCCTCAGTCCTTGTGTCCATAAAACCTGTTTGTGTGTGATTTCAGATGTTTCTGTTCCTGACGCTCAGCTGACGCTCTGAAAGCTTCATTGTTAACGGGATCCTCCCAAACAGCAGGTGTGTCCGTCCTTCTGTTATTCATCCTGCTCTTTAATAAGTCTGTGCCAACGCAGTGTTTAGTCGTTACTTTTCTCTGAATTCTGGAATCAGCTCAGAGTATCGTTAACGTCCTCAGACCTGACATGGGTTTTGCTGCTGATACTGCGTCTCAAAGTAAAAAAAAAACAAATTGAAATATTATTTTAATTTAGATAGTTGAAGTCTTAAGTTTAATCACATATGAGTAATTAGTAGTTAATGTTTTAAGATGGGATTCCTTTGTTTTAGTAGTTAGTGGTTAAGTTCTTAGGATCGTCCTGGTCTCATCTGGGTCTCCACAGGACTTAAACCCACTGACCTGAGCCACATTTAAATACACATGAAACCCAAATCTGAACCCTGTGTTTTTATTGTATCACCTGTTGCATGTAAATGTGTTTTTGCTGATGTAAATAAACATCAGCTGTTGAGTCACATGATGTTCCCGTCAGCTTTAGTCAGAGGACAGCGCCACCTACAGGACGCACAGGAAATCACAGTCACTGCTGCAAAGGATTAGATCAGCGTAAAAACACCAAGAAAATAAACTAAAATAAAAACAGCGTCTGTTTGTGCATAAAAGACCAGCTCTGAGTTTCAGACAGTACATTTATTAAAGTGTTTTTATGGAAGAGACGGATGTTTTAACCTGAACATTAAAGAAAAGTGTCAGAATAAACTAAAGTCACATTTAAATGACACATATGAGGAAAGAAATGTAAATAACAAACACCTGGACAAATAAAGTGCACAATATTTATTCAATTCTCATCATCCATCGCTGTTTATCATCCTTTTCTTAAACTCTGTCCATCCTGTCATTTAAAGGCCCGTTCTGTAATAATGTGGTGTTCAGTGACATCTAGTGGCAGCTTCAGGAACCTGTGAACTCAGTCCAAACTCTTCTCTTCAGTTTGACTTCAGAAACAGTGTGTGCAGCTTCTGTGGTGTGTTTGGAGATGAAATCCCAAATTCTGCTCTTGTTCTGCACCTCGGACATTTGATAGAATGGCTGCATAGAGAACACAGATGTTTGGTCATGGTCCTCCTGGTGCAGAAGGCCCAAACAAAGACCTGACTGAAGACTGAATAAAACAGCTGATAAACAGCAGCTGTCAATCACAGCTGATAGAACATGTGACACAAAGAACATCTGTTTATGGAAAACTGGAGAAAAGGACCGACAGTCACAGCTCCACCCACAGGTTCTGGAGAACAGTCAGGTCTGGACTCACACTGGGTCATGTCCTCCTCATCCTCATCCTCCTCCTCCATCTCCTTCTTCTTCTCCTTCTTCTTTTTCTTCTCGTCCTCCTCCTCCCTCTTTTTTTCTTCTTCTCCTTCTCCTCCTCCTTCTTCTCCCTCTCCCTCTTCTTTTTCTTCTCCCCCTCCTTCTTCGCCCTCTTCTCCTCCTCCTCCTTCTTCTTCTCCTTCTCCTCCTCCTCCTCCTTCTTCCTCTCCTCCTCCTTCTTCTCCTCCTCCTCCTTCTTCTCCTTCTTCCTCTTCTTTTTCTTCTCCTCCTTCTTCTCCTTCTCCCTCTTCTTTTTCTTCTCCTCCTCCTCCTTCCCCTCCTCCTCTCTTCCTTTCACTTCTTCTCCTTCTTCTTCTCCTCCTCTTTCTGTTTCTTCTCCTTCTCCCTCTTCTTTTTCTTCTCCTCCTTCACCTCCTCCTCCTCCTTCTTTTACTTCTTCTTCTCCTCCTCTTTCTGTTCTCCTTCTTCTCCTTCTCCTTCTTCTTTTTCTTCTCCTCCTTCTCCTCCCCCTCCTCCTCCTTCTTCTTCTCCCTCTTCTCCTCCTACTTCTCCTCCTCCTCCTCCTCCTCCTTTCCTCCTCCTTCTTCTCCCTCTTCTCCTCCTCCTCCTCCTTCTTCTTCTCCCTCTTCTCCTCCTCCTTCTCCTCCTCCTCCTCCTTTCCTCCTCCTTCTTCTCCCTCTTCTCCTCCTTTCCTCCTCCTTCTTCTCCCTCTTCTCCTCCTCCTCCTCCTCCTCCTCCTTTCCTCCTCCTTCTTCTCCCTCTTCTCCTCCTCCTCCTCCTTCTTCTTCTCCCTCTTCTCCTCCTCCTTCTCCTCCTCCTCCTCCTTTCCTCCTCCTTCTTCTCCCTCTTCTCCTCCTCCTCCTCCTTCTTCTTCTCCCTCTTCTCCTCCTCCTTCTCCTCCTCCTCCTCCTTTCCTCCTCCTTCTTCTCCCTCTTCTCCTCCTCCTCCTCCTTCTTCTTCTCCCTCTTCTCCTCCTCCTTCTCCTCCTCCTCCTCCTTTCCTCCTCCTTCTTCTCCCTCTTCTCCTCCTCCTTCTTCTTCTCCCTCTTCTCCTCCTCCTCCTCCTTCTTCTTCTCCCTCTTCTCCTCCTTCTCCTCCTCCTCCTCCTCCTCCTCCTCTCCTGTCATAACACCTCTTTCTAAACTCCTGACACTAGGGGGCTCCATCGTGCTTACACTCCCCTCTGTCAGACTGACTGTAGTAGTGGCTACAGTTCTCCTCCTCCTCCTTCTTTTACTTCCTCTCCTCCTCTTTCTGTTTCTTCTCCTTCTGACACTAGGGGGCTCCATCGTGCTTCCTCCTCCTCAGACTGACAGTGGGCGTGGCTAAAGCCCAGATGACAGCCTGTGTCACCACAGTCAAACACCAGTGAGTTTACAGTGACTCCTCCTTTAAAGGTTCATGACAGACCACAGTCACAGATCATTTCACGCCCTTTTTAATGATGGCGTTTGTCTACGTCAGTGATAATTACTTAATTACCACAACTAACGCAGACAGAAATGACTCAACCACTGGAACTAAAACTACGTCCTTACCTTAGTCCTCATTGTGTTCCCTTAAATATAAGAGGACAAACAGTTCAACCCTTAAACACTTAGACTTTCAAACACAAATCCTCTACATTGAACCTTTTTTACGTGGTTTATCTTCGTTTATTATAACGCTATCCTCTGCTTTTTGCTTTTTTCAGTGTAAATCCTGTATTTTCTTATATTTAATTCACTGGTCATGTAGATGTTCATAAAAGCTCAGAGTAAATTCAAGGGTCATTTTGTAAAAACTGATTGTTTTTACATGATGTGAAGTGTAGCAGGTCAATAACATAATAAAAGTCCTGAACCGATAACGAAATAACTTTTGGTCAATAATGTTATAACTTATTGGCTGGTTATTACATTACTGGCCTGGTAAAAAAAATTCTTTGCAAATGTAATAACTGAGCCAATTACGTAATAAGTTATAACGTTATTAGCCAAAAGCTGTTACATTATCGGTTAAAGATTTTTATTACGTTATTGGCCTGTTACATTTTAAAAATAGCAAATTTATTACATTATTGGCCGTTATTACGTTATCAGCTGTTATTACATTATTGGCTTCTACATGCATTTTTTGCATTGAGGTGAAACCAAACATTTCTTTCCAAAACATTTAGATTTATTGAACTACACCTGACACTTTTCAGAGTGATAATAGGAGAGGGAATAAAATCTGTCTGTTTAAATGGGATTTCCCAGTTTAACCCAGTGGTTGTCAGGTGTTTTCTGTTGTTTTTCCAAAAATCCAAATGCAGTGCAGAAGTGGCCGCACCAGTGCAAGTCAAGGTTATTATTGTTAACGAAAACCAACGAAATGATGAAAACTAGAATTGTAAAAACATTTTCATTAACTGAAATACATAAAAACTATAATTAAAAGAAAAAGACCATAACTAACTGAAACTGTATTGTGTGTTTACAAAACTAACTAAAACAAATAAAATTTATGGATAAAATTCCCTTCGTTTTCGTCTTTGTCAATGTCGGGTTTATATGAAATCAATTTATTTCCCTTGAGCAATTTTCTGTGCTGTCACCATACGACACTTTTTGGTCCGTCACTTGTGTTCACTTGTGGTTTCCAGTCGTCTTCTGGTCCCCACTCTACCTGGAAACATGGAGACTAAAGTTGGTAGAAAGCAGCAGAGTCCTGTCTGGGATTTATTTGAATACGATGACAGAGAAGAAGAGAAAAGATATTAAAAAAAACTAAACTAAAACTAAGCATTTAGAAAATAACAAAAACTAATAAAAACTAGCAAACCTGCTCTAAAAACTAATTAAAACGAACTGAATTACAGAAAAAAAGTCAAAACTAAATAAAACTGAACTTTAATGAAAAATCCAAAACTATTGGAACCTTGGTGCAGGTAGGACCATGACATCATCATGGTGTCGGTGTTAACAGTGTCCTCCAGCGTTTCCGGCACACTCCCATGTTCCTCAAAGGTGGTTCAGTTCACTACAGGGTGGAACACTTCCACCCCGTCACAGATACCATTCCATCCAGAACTCATGGAGGACATGCCAGACCTCTGATGACACACCACATGCTTTTGAGTTACAAAACTGTCAGGGATAGAATGAACAGGAGTGGTTTGCTTGATTTGTGCAACAACAAAAAAGCAATTTAGACTCTTTACATATGGTGTAAAGCAGGGGTCTCAAACATGTGGCGTGGGGGCCAAATGCGGCCCGCCAAAGGTTTCATTCTGGCCTGTGGGATGTTTTTGCAAAGTCAAAAATTTCACAGTCTTGAATTTAATTAAGCAAAAAAAAAAAAATTGCATTAATTAGTTAATTGTTGCTTGCATTCATCCATATATCCGTTTTGTTTATTGTGCTATTTATTTATGTTCATTTTTGTCCATTTTCTTGCCTATTTTTTTTCCCCCAGTTTTTGTTCATTTTGTCACTAATTTTGCTGCTTTTTTTTGTCTTTCCTCATTTTGATGCTTGTTTGTCCATTTTTGGTCATTTATGTCCTTAACTTGTTCTTTTTTTTTTTTTTTTTTTTTCCATAAATTTTTATTCATTTTGTTAATTATCCATTTATTAATCTGACATTTTTCTTTTTTTTTTTTTTACTACAATTTCCATGTTTGGTATCTATCTATCTATCTATCTATCTATCTATCTATCTATCTATCTATCTATCTATCTATAGACATGTACTTTCTCTGAGAGCTGTGGCTGACATTAATGTGACAAATTATATCAAATGTTTTTTTGTTAATTTCCAGAATTGAACTTATTTAAAGACAATGTGATCAAGGGCTGACTTTACAACTGTTAATTTAATTTACTTTAAATATATTTAATGAAGATCTCTCTGTTCCTCTTGGACAAAAGGGGGAAAAATGATAACAAACTAAACTAAAAACAGAAAATAAAATCACTACGAGTGTGTGTTTACCTGAACAAAAACACAAGTGTTTTCTATAAAATCTGTCCTAAGAGTGCATCACACCTTAAATACAAACAGATGAATCAAAAAGAGATGAGTCACCATCTATCTATCTATCTATCTATCTATCTATCTATCTATCTATCTATCTATCTATCTATCTATCTATCTATCTATCTATCTATCTATCTATCTATCTATCTATCTATCTATCTATCTATCTATCTATCTATCTATCTATCTATCTTTTAAATTATCTTTTTGTCAAGCTGACATTTTTTTCCCCCATTATTTTGTGCATTTCTATTAATTTTGTTTATTATTTTGTTCTTTTTGCTGCAAATTTGTTTATTCTTGTTCATTTTCTTGTCCATTTTGGTTAGTTTATTAATTTCATGTTTTTTTTATTTTACTGCTTAAGTTTATTATTTTTAGTCTTTTTGAGCACATTTGTTCATTTTGTTGCTTATTTTGATAATTTTTTTACTTGTTTTGTTGCTTAGATTCTATCTATCTATCTATCTATCTATCTATCTATCTATCTATCTATCTATCTATCTATCTATCTATCTATCTATCTATCTATCTATCTATCTATCTATCTATCTATGTTTTCTGTTGTAGTACACCTGTCTGCCTCCAGGGGGCTCTGCAGGTGTAAACAGGCGGTGGTAAAGGGTGACCGGGAACAGAGGACTTATTCCGCGAAGAAGAAAAAGGAAATGAAAAAAATGGCCGCCGCTAACTTGAGCTAGCTCGAAAAATGTTGCGTTCTTCATATTTTTCGCCTCTAGTCGTGAAACGGAGCTCCAGAATAAGCTAAAATTCAATGTTACGTCAGAGGACCGTGTCGGGCCTTCACCCAGGCCGGCTGTGACCTTAACCCGGGTTAGTGAACTAGTTGTTCGGTGTGTTTGTGTGGCGGGAGGGGTCTGTGTCCTCCGGTCGGTCAGCTGTCCGTCACTGACCCGTCAGGTGAGTTGGCTGTGCCGTTCCCCTGCCGTTCAGCCTCCATGTTACACACTGCACCCACAAACACAAGGCTTTTCTTCTGTCTTCCGTGTAAACGACAAACAAATCCAACTTTACAAACTAGTTTTTTGCTTCATGTCGTGATGCGCAGTCAGTGTTTGGTGGAACTTAAGTCGGTGTGTGTTTTTAAGTCGATTATCTGTTTGTGTCTTTTCACAAAGTCCCACATTTAAAAGATGGTTTGAACAATAGGACGTTAACCCTTTAATGTATGAATTATGAGAACCTTAGTCAAGATTTTTTTTCTTGAGGGATGAAAAAAACTGAAATTTTTCTAATGAACCTTTTTTTTATGGAGTTACAAAAATGTGCACTCAGCTGGACACTATGCGTTTAGTTTTTGAAGCAAAGAAACATGTCTGTAACCCTTTCATGCATAGTGGTCACTCCAGTGGACAGTTTTTCTCCAGCTGCTCCCTTGTATAGTCACGGGTTTGGTTGCTTTAGTTGCTTATCAGACAACATAGTGGACGACTGTGCATCATCTCATACACTGACATTCACACAGTTACTGATAAATACTTGATAAACCTGATCTGCAGGAACAGTTTTGAGAGTGAATCAATTGCTATTTGTTATTAGACTGTAATTAACAGTTTTCTTAAACAAAAAGTTCCAAAAAGTATAATGTCCATGAAGTGAGTAATAACTTGTATTAGAGTATGATAAAATGTGAGAAAACATCAGATTAGCTGCATTAAAAAAAAAAAAAAAATCATTGTTTTCACACAGTACATCACTTTCTGATAATGCATTTTAACCTCCAAAGACCCAGGAAATGTCAGCAAAGTATAAGCTTTTTTTCTTTTTTATTAAATAAATGCCTATCTTGGAAACATCATGATGCAACAGTTTTTTCAGATGCAGTTTTTAAAATTTTTATAGAATGTCCTTTATGGTGGACAGTTTTCTTTTTTTGTCTTTTTTTTTTTTTTTTTTTTTTAAAGTTGTGAAACTCTTATCCACAAATGTGGACAGAAAACCCATAGCTGGGTCTTAGGAGGATAAATACATGTTTCTTTTCTCCAAAAATTAAACGCATGCTGTCCAGCTGAGTAGACATTTTTGAAACCCCATAAAAAACAGGTTCATGAAAAATTTCAATGATGTTTTTTTCATGCCTAAAGAGGAATAAAAACACTCAGGAAAAATATCTTGACTCAGGTACTCATAATTCATGCATGAAAGGGTTAAAATGCAGTAACAGAAAGTGATAGACTGTGTGAAAACTATGAAATAAAAACATTTTTAATGCAGCTCATCTTTTTTCTCACTTTTGAACATACTCTAATACTAGTTATTACTCACTTCATGTAGATAATATACGCAAAAAAAAAAAAAAAAAAAAAACTTTTAAGGAAACTGTTAATTACAGTCTAATAACATCTAGCAATTGATTTACACTCACACATGTCAGTGCAGATCAGGTTTATCAAGAACAGCAAAGTTAAAGTAATTGTATGAATTGCAGTGTATGAGATGGTGCATAAGTGTCCACTGTGTGTGCTGATATGCACATAAAACAACAAAACCCATGAATGTACAATAGAACAGCTGTAGGATAGCTGTCCACTGTGGTGACTGCTATGCACAAAAGGGTTAATATATCTTCTAGTTATGAACATATTATTTTATTCATTTATTGTTTGTGTGGCTTTCTTCTTAACTTTATATTGTGGTAGTTTTTGTTGTTTTTGGTTCTAGATGTGGTAGTTTTGATGCTGGGCAGAGCCGACTTTGGGAAAAGATGTGAGTCTATATTTTGTTATAAGTAATGACATAAAAATTGTTGGGTAAATCATTCGACAACAATTAATATAATATATTTAGGGACAGAAGGGACATATATGCATCATTCCTGTTTTAAACTTCATTTCCCATCATGAAGCTGGTACTGCGTTTCCTGTCAACCGTCATGGGCATAGCAACGTGATTGTAAGGCTGTTGTATTCCAAAAATGACTAATATCTCCCAAAATATTGGTCCTAACAACTTGCCATTTTCGCTAGTTTTTATTTTGAGAAAAAGTACATAAGTATGACAAACTGCAGCAGTCAGCTCTGTACGGATTTAGTGTGATGCCCGAGACACACACACACACACACACACACACACACACACACACAAAGTCCACTTCACTTTTAAAATAAAAAGATAAATATTTTTTTAGTGGGTTGTCTGTTTACAATGTGGATTTACCATAAGTTAAAAAGACAGCCCAGATAGAAAATATATTTACTCTGCCTGATTTAAAAATACTTAATACATTAAACAGGTTATAAATATTACAGACTTAAATTAAAGCAGTTAAAGCGTCCCTTAACCCTCCGGTATCCAGGTGAGCGTACGATACACACTTTACACTTCATGACATAAAAGGTCATATTATTTTTCACAATTAGTTTTAGGTCAGAATTCAAATGTTCATTTATTTATGATTTTTAAATTCTGACCCATCCACTAAAATCATCACATTGTAAACAATGTTAAATTCCTACACTAACACCCTTCTGTCAAGTGAGTACAAAATACACACTGACATATTTTAGTATTTAACATTTCACCTAGAACCAAAAATGATAATAGTGTATATTAACCAATGTTACTGTTAATCATTCACATATACCAGGCTGGAAAAAAGCAATCAAATTTTTATGTTAAAAAAAAGTTTTTGTGCATTAAAAAATATGGTTTGTTTACATTACAAACATGACATTTAAAGGGTTACAGATATGACAGGTATTGAGTATTTGTTATTTTTGTTTACAACTCAAGTTGACAACACAAAAAATGTAGAAAAACTATAAACAAACTGTTTGAAAATGTATTTGACATTATTACGGCAGTGCATAGATTACATGCTTTCGATGGTTAGGGTTAGGGCCTTTTTGGGCAGGATACTGAAGGTTAAAGCAATGGAATCAGGGTGCAGTGAACCATTACTGTCCTCATTGACTCGTTAAGTCTTTACATGTCCTAAAACGGCCAAAAATACAGCAGATCTTGGCTGTGCACTCAGGTCCAAATGCTAACTTCATCTGAAGGGCTTGTGTTTTCTGGTCTATATTTCCAGGAACATTTGCGGTCAGTAAAACGATCAGCAAATATCTGATAATCAGACAGTATCACGTGTGAGTTGGGGAAGTGGTTGTATTCTTAAGAAAAGGAAACTAAAACATGATCATCAGATCTACAGTCAAGGATGACATCCTCAGAACAGAGAACATGGAGTTTCTATGAACTAATCATTCAATCCTAAACCTTTAATTGCTTTTGTGTTTGTGCACAGAGGATTGTGGGTATCGACAGCCATGGCAGCTCCTGTCAACATCCAAACTCCCAGTAAAACCTGGGAACTGAGTCTGTACGAGCTCCACCGGAGTCCTCAGGTAAACACAGGTCCTTTCACCAGAAAGGATTCAGTTAGAGGGTTTAGAGATGTTTTAATGACTCTAATCTTCATTCTGGATTAATGTGTGTATTATTTTCTGTTTGTTCATTTGCTTTATAAACCCAGAGTGATGATTTCACTCACCCTTTGTTGTCTTTACTCGGGCCTCGTCCACATTATCATGTATTTACTGTAAAACCTGTAACTTGCGAAGCATTAACACCATCATCCACATGACTTCAGGGATTCATACACCTGAAAATGAAGCAGTTTGGAAACACAGCTTACCCTGTTTTACAAACAATGACACAGATACTTGCATTAAGTGACTGGTCCTGTCAGTCACTGTATGTCCTTCTCAGATTGGTTGAGCCAAGGTCATGTGACCATTTCTGTTCCCCTTGTCAGCTAAAGAAGTGATTCTGTTCTTGTCGTCTCAGTTGTAGCGGTTAAACTCTGCTTTTTATCAACATGACAGAAGGACTACATTCACAACAGGCCAGATGTGTCTGACATAGATGATGATGTGTTATAAGTTGAATTAGTAGTTTTTGGTTTTTGTCAGGAGGCCATCATGGACGGGACGGAGGTGGCGGTGTCTCCTCGTTCTCTTCACAGTGAGCTGATGTGTCCCATCTGTTTGGACATGTTGAAGAACACCATGACCACCAAAGAATGTCTGCACCGCTTCTGCTCTGACTGCATCGTCACCGCTCTGCGATCAGGGTGAGTCATACCTGCCAGTAACATGTGACGTATGTTCAATCCACGCAGAATAAAAGCACGACCCCCCCCCCCCCCCCCATTTCCCTCCTGTTGGACTTCAGGAACAAAGAGTGTCCGACCTGCAGGAAGAAGCTGGTCTCCAGGCGTTCACTTCGCAGAGACTCCAACTTCGACGCTCTGATCTCCAAGATTTACCCGAGTCGCGACGAGTACGAGGCTCACCAGCGCCGCGTCCTGGAGCGACTGAACCGCCTCCACAACAAGGAGGCGCTGAGCTCCAGCATCGAGGAGGGGCTCCGACAGCAGGCCCGCTACAGGTCTGAGAGGTGGGGGAGACCAACGGGTTCTGGGTCTAATTATTATTATTATTATTATTATGGCTTTACTGTTTAAACAGAAAACATGGGCTAACTACCAAATTACTTTGTAATACATTTATACTTTAATCCATAAAGACCCAAATATCCACCAACCAAAACCATCTCCTGATCTAAACTGTTTACCTGTTGATCCACTTATCAAATCAATTCATGTAAATAATTAGTGTAAAATACAGTTTTACCTCAGTTTAACTTGTAAAGAAAATTAGCAAAATACTTGAAAAAATAGAAAGAACTTTACCAAAAATCCTTGAAATGTGGCATAAAAGTGAACAAATACTTCTAAAGTGTGGAGAAAATGAGCAAAATACTTGAAAAATGAGGAGTTTCCATTATTTCATACCATCCAGAACCCTGTATTTATTCAGTTAACCCTCAAAAACCAAAAGCATCTGTTGGTGGAACTGTTTAATACCTGTTGATCCAATAATCCTATCAATCCATGTCAATAATTGCTGTAAAATACAGTTCTTCATCTTTTCATGGTCATCAGATATGACCCATTTGGATGTTCAGAGGCTCCGTAGTTACCATGGAAACACCGTCATCTTCAACATTGATTCACCAGTAAAACCCATGGAGTTGGATCAATGACAGTGGATGGACACACTGGGTTAGGGTTAGTTGTTCAGTTAATGAGAGATCGGACTGAAAAAGTCACTTTTTCTTCACCTTTCTCTGTTTCTGATATAATAATCCTCAACTGTAATCTGAACCTTTATGAACATGTACATGATCAGTGAATTAAATATAGAAAAATCCCTGATTTACACTGAAAAATGCAAAAATGCAGAGGATAAAATTATAATAAATGGTTATAAATCATTTAAGAACGGTTAAATAGTAAGAAAAAATCCTTTGGGAACCGCCACAAAAGTAGAACTGGGTCTGTATGGGTTAAAACATACATGAATTAAAACCAAAGGGATTTTGTTTTCTGAATTTTTTAAAACATTTCATTATTACAAAAAGAGAGAGAAATGCAGAAAAAGAATAAAAAACAAATGAGAAGACGAGGGGGATTTAAAAAGGTTCAGTTTATTTGATCATCATTCTGTGAGTTGAAACATTATAATTATCCAGGAGTTTATAGGAAATGTTCCAAAACTTATCAAGTTTATTTGTTGTGGTGTAAATGAGTTTTTTCAAAGTAAAGCAGGGCCACGCCCTGAAAACCACAGAATAATATTTGTTAAAAGTTAAAGCTGTATCTTTTGCAGAAGTTAACTGTCAGTCAAATGAAAACTAAACCTGACCTGAACTAACATCAGACACATTAACCTGTGAGTCCTGGTGTGACCTTTGACCCCTCCTCCTCAGGAACCACCGGGTGAAGAAGCCGACTCAGGAAAGCGATAATACCACCTTCAGCGGCGGCGAGGACAATGGTGACACCCGCTCTCACCTGTCCCACGACTCCGCCCCCTCCCACACCCCCCACCCTCAGGGTCAGACCCCCTCGGAGGCGGGGCCGAGCCGGAAGCGGCCGCGGGCGTCTGACGACGGCTCCGTGGCTGAGGCCGACAGCGCCAGCCCCACCCCTCCCGCCAGGCGCCACAAAGAGGGCCCGGCCTCGGAGATCGAACTGGTCTTCAGGCCACACCCACAGCTGGTCCACGAACACGACTACAACCAGACCAGGTGAGACGGAGCCAGGGGGTCCGAACGAAAACTGAAACATGATCATCTGTGCAGTTCCACTGAGACAGTTCAGGTTGTTCAGCGTTGTTTAGATGAGTTACATTTTTTATGAATGTAAACATTATTATCGTGTAATTTTACTGTTTTACACAAAGAAAATGGGAGTTGTCATTATTTATAGGTTATTATTATGTTATTATAGTATTTTACTGACCCACTTCAGATCATATTGGACTGAATGTGGTTATTATTATTATTATTATTTAGGATTTTCTTGTGTTTTTTTTTTTTGTCTGCAGGTATGTGAAGACGACCGCTAACGCTACTGTGGACCATCTGTCCAAATACCTGGCTCTGCGTATCGCTCTGGAGGATGGACGGACAGACAGAGAGACAGAGGACAGAGGAGGAAGAGGGGAGGAAGGAGGAGGAGACACAGGAGGGACGGTGGCAACGGGAGGAGGAGGAGGAGGAGGAGGAGGAGGGGAGGGCTCCAGTCTGAGCAACATCAGTGAGAAACAGTACACCATCTACATCATGACCAGAGGAGGACAGTTTCCTGTGAGTAAAACCAACCAGACCACAGTTAACATGGAGTTAACCCTTTAACCCCTGAAACCTGATTAACGATGGAGGTTCTGCTGTGAATCTGCGTCTGTTTCAGGTTCATTAAAGCTGCTGTGAGTATGTGCTTGTGTTCCAGGGTCAAAACAGCTGGAATAACAGAATAACAATGATATTATTATTGTTGTTGTTGATGTTGTTGTTACCTCCGCCAGGAGGTATTGTGATCGCTTTGCTTTGTGTGTGTGCGTGTTTGTTTGTTTGTTTGTTAGCAAGATAACTCAAAAAGTTATGGACGGATTTTCCTAGAGGGGTGGGGATCACCACCAAAATTTAATCATTTCTTCCTTGTGCCAGTATCATTTCCTGAAAATCTGTCCATAACTTTTTGAGTTATCTTGCTAACAAACAAAAAAAAAACAAACAAATAAAAACACGCACACATGGGAGGCAGGTCTGTCTTGGCGGAGGTCTGTGCTCTCTGAGTGCTTTTCTCATTGTTATTATCATCATCATTATTTTTTTTTTTTTTTATTAGTATTTATTTATTAGGGGCAGTGCATGTTAATGAACATCTACAACAATTGCAGCTGTAAATATGCCAGACTGTAGCATCAGTGCTAATTACCTCCACCAGGAGGTATTGTGATCACTTTGCTCTGTGCGTGTTTGTTTGTTTGTTTGTTAGCAAGATAACTCAAAAAGTTATGGACAGATTTTCAGGAAATGTTGATACTGGCACAAGGAAGAGATGATAAAATTTTGGTGGTGATCAGGGGTGGGGGGGGGCAGATCTGTCTTGGGGGAGATCTGCGCTCTCCAAGTGCTTTTCTTGTTATTATTATTATTATTATTATTATTATTATTATTATTATTATTATTATTATCATCTGTGTGACAGGATTGAATCCAGCAGAATTTGCTGTAGAACAGATGAACACTAGGAATGAAAGGGTTCAAGTGTTTCCATGTGTTTTCAGACTCTGAACGGTTCTCTGACGCTGGAGTTAGTCAATGAGAAATACTGGAAGGTCCGGAAGCCTCTGGAGCTGTACTACGCCCCGACCAAGGACCAACAACAACAACAACAACAACAACAACAACAGCAGCAGCAGAAGGCGTCTCCTCCGTCTCAGAGGGAAGGATGAGGACGTTGAGCTCAGACTCCGCCTTCATTCTGAACCCACACCAACAACAAACCACTAAACAAAACCTGGGAATCGAACGTTTTGGGCCGACCTCGGCTTCAGGGAAAAACCAGGACGAACCTCCCACTGTGGACGAAGGACACGTTTTCCTTCAGTCTAAATAACACAGATGGATGAAAAGGTCTAAAACTACTTTTATTCAAAACATCTGTTGAATAATGACAAAACCAAAACTCTCCAAAGTTTTGTTTTTTTTTTCTGTGTGAAAATGAAGTCTGTTTTGGAGTAAAACTTAGGTTCAGGATGTAAAAGACAAAGCAGGAAGTGGATCTTTTTATTCCAAACTGTCTTTTTTCATCACAGGAGTGTGATCTTTTGAGCTGAGGCTGGACAAAGCCATACTTTTGGGACACTGAGCGAAAGTTATGCAATGTTTTCTAAGTCTGGACAGTTTACGGTCAGAGATTTGACTTTTCTAACGATGATTATATACCGGTAGAAATATAGAAAACTGAAGATATTAAGTCAGAACGTCAAGATACATGTTGATTTTACTGCATCAGTTGAATATTTTCCAGATTTACGGGTTTTTGAGTCAATAACGAACCAAAGGTGACGTGGGTTGTTGCTTTAAGACGCGTCTATGAAGGTAAAAAAAACTGAATTACATGGAAGAGTTTTTTCTTTTTGGAGCAGAGTCTGGAATATGATGGTATTTATATCAGGTCAGCGTCCACTTCTGTTCTAATGAGACACTTTAACATTTATTAAATCATTAATGTTAACTATAGTTCTGTACTATATAAAGCTTATTTAGGTTGAATATTTGATGTGAATTTTTATCAAAACATTGACATTTTGACAGTAAAACTTTTTAGTCTGTACTTTAAAGTCAAAATGCAGTCGCCTTTATCTCATTTTCTAATAATGGGCTTGAAATGTATCTGATGAATAGAGTTGAATGAGGAAAACAGACACTTTTCTTGTTCAACATCGACTGAAAATGCAGCCTTATTGTTTTGTTTCATATTCAGTGTGATTTTGTTCCTTTAGACCCTGAAACAAATAGACATGAAACTTAAAAAAAAAAAAAAAAAAAAAATCAGCCCAGACTTTAGTGTCAAATGACTCTACATCAGGGGTGTCAAACATGTGGCCCGTGGGCCAAAAGTGGGCCGCCACGGGGTCCAAACCGGCCCTTTAATGCAAAAATGACTGAACATATGAACACTTACTGATATTCAACTGGTTTTAGTTCAGGTTCCATGTTCAGACCAATATGACCTAAAATTAAATAAGAACCGATAAATAATGACTCCAAAATATTCTGTTTTAGTTCAAAAAAACTCCTCAAACTCCACCTGTTCCTAAATGTTTGGTGCGTTTGTGGATCCACTGTCATCTGTGAGTTTTAATAATAAGCACAGACATAATATTATAGAAACTGTTCTTATTTTAGTTCCAGATTCCCAAATGTTAACAATATTACCTGTTAGTAAATGTTTGTGTAATATTGTGTGTAATGTAGGAAGAAGTTGAGGCTTAACATTGTTAAAATCGCACTTATCTTTAAGATATTTCAGACTAATCTCATGAAATGGTGTTGCATGTCATGTCAGTTCTTATGCGTCTGGTGTGCGACACATATACATTTTTGACCTTTCGCGTGTTATTCAACACCATTTGATCACAATTTACGCTGAGATCTCCTGTTGACGTCACCCTAACGCTCCACATGTGGGATCTGACGTGGAAGGCTTATAATGCATGCAGATAAAACACCAATGAAAAGTGTATATTAATGGGAGTCACGATCTCATGTTGGATATTTAACTTTTTTTCAGTCTTTTTTTTGTTTACTTTGTAAATGTTAATTTTTTCATAATTTTATGGGGTTTCTGCACTAAAATAACCAGAAAAATTGGATTTGAATGTGATTTTTTTTTTTTTTTTCCCATATTAAACCAAGAAGGAAATTTGGAGTTATTATCTGTAGGTTATTCTTTAACTTGAGCTCATCTTGGTCTGAATGTGGAAGTGAAACTGACATGACTCTGCCAGGCCTGGACCACAACTGTAAATTAGCTTTCAAACACGTCTGACAGTTCTCCACTTCTGCTTTATTTTTTAATTTAGTTTCCACTTGTTTCAAAGTATAATTCTGAAATATTTCTTTTCTATTTATGAATTTTTATTTAATTTCTCTTACTTTCCTGCATTAATTATTATTATTGTTATTATTGATTTAACTCCGTGACAGGATCAAATCCATCTGAACTAGAAAGAACTTCAGATTCCTCTTTTTTTTTTTTTTGTCTGGATTATTTTTACAACTGTTCATTTCACCTGTGAATGAAATTAAACTTTATCATTTTCAACTTTATCTGTAGCTCGAACACTTTTACCTCCTGTTTGTTTTATTTTCTCTTCACAGAAAAGCGAACTTTGAGCAGATTGTGGAATCCGTGAGCCTTAGTTCAGTCCCGTTCTTCTGTCTTCAAGCACTTTAAATCCCTGCAGTCACGTTTCCTTTCACCTGTTTATTCAGATTCATGCAATATTTTCTTTTTCTTTTTTGCTGTTGTGTAATCTGTCAGCGACGCAGCACAATAAACTGAGAAAACGGGTATTTACTGTGGAAGCGCTGGTGTTTTCAGTGAGGACGGACACGCTGGGCTTGAGTTTTAATCGGTGTGGACTGAAGTGGAATCGGATGTTTGAAGAAAATTAACGTGATGCGTTCACGGACCTCGAGGCTTGTATGAATTAGTGAATAGACGTGTGAAAAACTCAAATTAAGAACAAATTCTGCGGTGGTTCAGTTTTCTCTACATGTACAGGATTCACTCATTAACACAAAACTGTTCATAGAATTTAATTTACACTTCAACGACTGTTCTCAAACGGCAGCAAATACAGACGCAAGTGTTTGTTCAAATAAACTTGAACCTGTTTTTAAAGCGCTCATATTTGTCCAGACCCACTGTTCTTAGTCTGGGCTTCATTTCTTTGTGTATTTGGACCTGAATAGTTCAGACAGTTTGAATGGGAACCCTCCAGCTGCTGCTAAACTGCCTTTACATTCATTTAGAAAAACAAAAATCCAGTGGATTTCTACAACCTGTTTGAATTCCTGCTCCATTTGTTACGTTTTATAACTACTTATGACTTTTGCACATATCAGTTTTGTGCGTTTCTTTCATTATTTTGCTCAATTTTTAAAATTATTTTGCTCAATCTGTTCAGTTTTGTTTTTCGCTCGGTTTTGTTCATTTCTTTCATTGTTTTGCTCAATTTTTGTTCGGTTTTCATTTTTTTTCATTATTTTGCTCAATTTTTTTTAAGCAATATTTTTGCTCAATATTTGTTTTGTTTTGTTCTTTTTTGTTATTTTGCAATTTTTTTTTCAATATTTTGCTCAATTTTTGTTTGGTCTTGTTCATTTTTTCATTATTTTGCTTAATTTTTTTCATTTTTTGCTCAATCTTTGTTCGGTTTTGTTCATTTTTTTCATTATTTTGTTCGATTTTTGTTCAGTTTTGTTCATTTCTTTCATTATTTTGCTCAATTTTTGTTCGGTTTTCATTTTTTTCATTATTTTGCTCAATTTTTTTTTTTTTTAAGCAATATTTTTGCTCAATATTTGTTTTGTTTTGTTCTTTTTGTTATTTTGCAATTTTTTTTTCAATATTTTGCTCAATTTTTGTTTGGTCTTGTTCATTTTTTCATTATTTTGCTTAATTTTTTTCATTTTTTGCTCAATCTTTGTTCGGTTTTGTTCATTTTTTTTCATTATTTTGTTCGATTTTTGTTCAGTTTTGTTCATTTCTTTCATTATTTTGCTCAATTTTTGTTCGGTTTTCATTTTTTTCATTATTTTGCTCAATTTTTTTTTTTTTAAGCAATATTTTTGCTCAATATTTGTTTTGTTTTGTTCTTTTTTGTTATTTTGCAATTTTTTTTTCAATATTTTGCTCAATTTTTGTTTGGTCTTGTTCATTTTTTCATTATTTTGCTTAATTTTTTCATTTTTTGCTCAATCTTTGTTCGGTTTTGTTCATTTTTTTTCATTATTTTGTTCGATTTTTGTTCAGTTTTGTTCATTTCTTTCATTATTTTGCTCAATTTTTGTTCGGTTTTCATTTTTTTCATTATTTTGCTCAATTTTTTTTTTTTTAAGCAATATTTTTGCTCAATATTTGTTTTGTTTTGTTCTTTTTTGTTATTTTGCAATTTTTTTTTTCAATATTTTGCTCAATTTTTGTTTGGTCTTGTTCATTTTTTCATTATTTTGCTTAATTTTTTTCATTTTTTGCTCAATCTTTGTTCGGTTTTGTTCATTTTTTTCATTATTTTGCTCAATTTTTGTTCGGTTTTCTTTTTTTTCATTATTTTGCTCAATTTTTTTTTTTTTAAGCAATATTTTTGCTCAATATTTGGTTGGTTTTGTTCTTTTTTTATTATTTTGCAATTTTTTTTTTCAATATTTTGCTCAATTTTTGTTTGGTTTTGTTCATTTTTTCATTAGCTAGGAAATGTTGGAGTTTAGTCCTCCCATATTTCATATTCATTAATGGGTTGCATGAGTGATTTTGCCCTTTTGAGAAACACAACCCTGTGTGTGTCCTGTTAGTAGAGAAACATTTCTTTGTGTATTTGGACCCGAATAGTTCATGCAGTTTGAATTGGAACCCTCCAGCTGCTGCAAAACTTCTTTATATTCATTTTAGCAAAAATCCAGTGGATTTCTCCAACCTGTTTGAATTCCTTCTTAATTTGAGACGACCTTTCTGGTGTCATTAGTCAGAAACAGGGTTGAAGATGGACCTGTGGAGCTGAATGAAGAATTCAGAGCCAAGCAGAACATTTACAGTTTATGGAGACCACAGGGAAATGTGGGAAAAGGAAGAATTCCATTTAAAAAAGCAAAATATCACTCCTTTAACTGGAACCTGACTTTATTATTGCCATGCATTTTAAATTAAACACTGAATGTACATATAATAAATAGAAGACAAAAGGGTAGAAAATAGTAAAAACAGTGAAAAACAAGCTGTTGCACATTAGGAAGTACTAGTGGAAATAATTATGTGCACATTATGTGTATATGTACAAGTATATACATGTTTGAGTGTGTTTAATAATAGAACTACTAAGTGTACTGCTCTAATGTAATACTTAATAGTAATCAGCACAAAAAACTAAATGTACTTTGATTACTTGAACAGAAACAGAGGCCAAATCAGGGACAGGAGTAGTTCACTGGTTCAGAATTCTAACCTTCCTCAGATTAAGTGTTCAGTCTTACTTTAATAAGATAAATTCAAACCAGTGACCGAAGTGCTGGTTACCTGATGTTTTCAACCTACATGAAAGTATTATACATATGTATTTTGCTTATTTTGATTCATTTCTTTCATTCTCAATTTTATACATTTTTTTTTTGTTAGTTTTTGCTCATTTTCCCCATTTTTTTTTTTTTTTAAATTTTCTATTAATTTCTCATTCTCTTCATTTTGCTTTTTATTTTCACTCATTTCTCATCATGATTTAAGCCCATTCATTACCTCCGCCAAGGAGGTTGTGTTTTTGCCAGGGTTCGTTTGTTTGTTGGTTAGTTAGCAAAATAACTGACAGTTATGGACAGATTTAGATGAAATTTTCAGGAAATGTCCGAAATGGGACGAGTAACAAATGATTAGATTTTGGGAATGATCCAGATCACTGTCTGGATCCAGGAATTTTTAGAAGAATTCTTTATCATTGGGAGATCGGGATATTTTCAACATATGTCTGTGTAACTCCACAATGAATGGTCAGAGTGCTTGGTTAAAAAAAAAAAAATACAAAATTAGTTCCCAACAGGTTTTACAAGATACTGAAGATTGATCTGGATCCTCACAAAATTCTGGATACCATGATCCAGAACAGGAAAAAATAATGGAGTTTTGGAATTTTCATCCTAACAAGGGAACAAATTCTGGTATTGACCTGCAACGAACACCAAAATCTAGCCATGACGGTGAAATCTGAAGCGTTTTCAACAACTATGGAGGTAGATCCAGGAGAAAACCACCATTTCTGAAAAAGTGATTTTTGTTAATAAATTCTGAACTAATCATATCAAAGTGAATCCAATTGCTAAAGGTATGTTTTCTTGGTTAAGGAATCTAATAATGCAGATTAAATGAATGCAAACACTTGGCAAAACACAATAAAAAGTCGGTAACATCAGTGCTTAGGGTCTAAGTCCAAAGTCCAGGTATTAGTTTTAGTAGATCACAGACTGAGCTGCCGTGGCGGAGGTCTGCGCTCTGAGTGCTTTTCTAGTTTTTATTCATATTCTGTTTTATTATTAGGATGACCCCGTTTCAGATTTAACCAGGTCTTTCACCTTTGAACCTTAAATGAAACGAGGACAGGTGGTTTTTGTGAACTGTGGTTTTATTGAAACAAAGGGAAGCAGGGCGTTTACTTCTTCTTGGACACACCGACGGTGCGACCGCGACGGCCGGTGGTCTTGGTGTGCTGACCGCGCACACGCAGACTGGAACAGACAGAGGACAGACACACGTTAATGTCAAACACAAACAAACCGTTTCACTAAAACACATGATGTGACGTTCAGACGATGTTCAAGTGTTTTCCAGGACAGGCTCCGTCTGCGCCGACGCTCCGACAGAACAGCCTGAGCAGCAGCAGCGGCTTCAGAGGAGACGCCGATGCAGACCAGATGGAGTCACATGACAGAACTTACCCCCAGAAGTGCCTGAGCCCACGGTGAGCCCTGATCTTCTTCAGCCTCTCCAGATCTTCTCTCAGTTTGTTGTCCAGACCGTTGGCGAGGACCTGAAACGAAACAAAAAAAGTTTCAACTAAGGATGTAATGATTACCAGTATAAGGATAAACTGGTAAAATCACAGTTAGTATTACCGTTTAAATTCTAATTATCATGAGAACCGTGTTTGATTACCACACTTTTCCAGAGAAAACGCCGATGTAAAGATCTGCTTTTATGTCAAATATTTGAGTAGAGTTATAATTTGTAACAATTTTCATTTTCTATACCTAATATCTGGAACCAATATTTACTTTTAAAGTTTTTGAAAAGGATCGTTAAGCATCTGTGTGTTATTTATGCAATAAATTATACATTTTTCAAATTGAGTTTTTTTTTTTTTTTGTATTTTTATAGTAGGTTAAAGCGAAAAAATAATAGAGATGAAATTGTGCTGAAAAAAAACAACAACAAACAAATCCCAAACATGGGTATAGTAAACATTTGTTTTTTTTAGTATATAAAAGCAAAATCAGAAGGACTGAAAAACGGACAAAATAGGCTCAGACCACTGAGGGTTAATATTTGAATGTTTCTGCAACAGAAGGGACATTGTGCCTATTATTGGATTTATTTATTTATTTTAAATACAACTTGGTTAAATTATTTCAGTGTGTGTATCAGTACTTTTTGAACATTTTGAGCACAATTTCAGTAATACCACGATAATAACGATAACTGTGATACTTTTGGTCACAATAAGTGTGATATGAAATTTTCATATCATTAAATCCCTCGTTTCAACTCATGTTTGACATTTAATTCCATTCTAATTACTTTTGATTTTAGCTTCTCGTTATTAAAAATACAGTAATGACCAGAGTAAAGTGGAATGATGGAGGTAAAGATGATCCTCTGCCAATTAATCTGTTGATTATTTTGTTTAATCAGTCAATAGTTTCTAAACTGGTGAAAAGTATTGACCAGTGTTTCCTGAAGACCAATAGTGTTACAGGTTTTATTCAGAACTCTGGTATTTAGACGGAAAAACAAAATATTCACAGTCACAGAACTGGAATCAACCAATGAATTCATCAAAACAGTGACCAGTATTTAAGGCCCGTTTTCCACTGATACTCATTCTGCTCACACATCGTATAAACACAGAAAAGTGGGCGACAACATGTTAATCTGAACAGTTTCAGACTTAAACCAAGTGATAAATGTAGTTTCAGCCACATGTTTCACTTATTTCCAACCCAAGCGTCAGTGGAATTCCTGTCATTCTTACTTTAACTTATTCCATAAATTTGCAGATTTGTAGCTGAACAGACTCCACGTCTGTCCTCACATCTGCATTAGAGCCGATCCATCTATTCCCAGTGGGTTTGTTACAGTACCATCAGTTTTATTTCACCACAAACACATTCACATGTGCCTGAAATTGATTAACTCTATGAAAGTAATGTTGACTTTATAATCTGATGCATTTTAAGACCCGTCAGGATCAACTTCACAGCATTTGAACTAAAAATCTGAGTTAATGGATGGATTGAAATCGTTTCTGGCTAAAAAGAAACATCCTTAAAATGTTTAGACTCTGGTGATGTGACACAGACCATGACACTGGTTCATTTTAACACATTAATTAAAACTCAGTGTTTGTGAATCGATGAGTTTAACTAAACCTAACACTGTAATCCTTCTGTCCCAGACTGAGTAGACCATATTTAATGCCTTTTTTCTATAATTGTAGATAATACATTAAATTTCAGTTGACTGTTGCACCTGTTGAGTATTTGTCTCTCACGTCTCAGTGTTACTGCCGTAATGTATTTATTTATTAACTGTTTGTTTCTGTAATTGTTTAACCTTGTTTTTACTTTTACCCCCCCCCCCCAGGAGCCATTGCTTTCTGATCAGGCTGCATTTGTAAATAAGAATCTGTTCTTAATTGCTGGCCTGGGTAAATAAAAGTTAAATAAAAACAAATAAATAGATAAAATTACGGCAAATTTAGAACTTGAGTTGCATTTAAATTTTGTTTCTTGACTACAGACAGATTGTTGAACCAGAGAAAATGACATTTTGTTAAACCAATGTAAAATAATCTGAAGTGGCAGAAGTAGAAGATGCTTCTCTAACCTTCTATCAGTACATTCCTGTAGCATCTTCAGAACTTCATCACCAGGTGTTAATATGCAGCGTCAGCTCAGCAGAAAACCGATCAATAAGAAAAACCCCTCCCCCAAAACCACAGGAAGCTAAACGCCAAAGAACGTCTCCGTGAACTGACCTGGCTGTATTTGCCGTCTTTAACGTCCTTCTGCCTGTTGAGGAACCAGTCTGGGATTTTGTACTGGCGAGGATTCTGCATGATGGTCACCACCCGCTCCACCTGGAAACACAGACACGTCAGACCTGATACGAGCACACAGCAGCCGCTCAAACACACTGTCCTGTCCTCACCTCCTCCTCAGTCAGCTCTCCAGCTCGTTTGTTCAGGTCGATGTCGGCCTTCCTCAGGACGACATGGGCGTAACGTCTGCCAACACCCTGAGAGACGACAGACCGTTAATGTTACAGCCACAAAAACCACCCAGGTACGGCTAATGATGTTCATTTTGTCTTGTTTATGTAATTGTACTATTTTATTCTTTTCAGACTAGATATAGTTTCAAATGACACGTCTGAGGAAGACTGGAGTCACAGTTGAAACTGTCTAGCAGGTAATATCTAAAAACTATACCTTGTCTGAACAAAAGTAAAGAAGAAAATAGTATAATTACAACCCAAGTACGTTTAAAAAGGCCGAGTTCAGTGATTCTCTAAACATCTGACTCAATCACACAGAAATACTAAACATCTACAGGTCTACTTATGGAGATGAGCCAATCCTGGAGTCCAAATACGAACAGCTCACCTTGATGGCAGTGATGGCGAAGGCGATCTTCCTCCTACCATCGATGTTCGTGTTCAGAACACGAAGAATGTGCTGGAACTTCTCAGGGATGACCAGAGACTGAAACACAACAGCACAGATCAGTTAACACTACTGGAGATACAGATGCATCTGTACTCTGGACATAAGATGGACTTTAAATACTACTTTATAGTTCTCAGAATGAGTCTAGTCCAGTTTCCTCCAAGGTAAGTGTCTCCTAGTCACACCTTTGTTCTGTACTTTACTGACACTTTATTTGACGTGAGAACCTTCACGTTACAATTACACAACAGTAGTGTCCAACAGCAGCATTAAATAAGGTCCTACATGGATTCCAGTGTGAGATCAACTCCAATCTGCAGGTTTTAGCCTCATGCCCCATAGTTCAGCCTTAAAAGCTGCTGTTTAAACAGTTCATCTCCACAGGAATAAGAACCACCTCATCCTCTCACACCACACACACTAACTGCTGTATGTGCAAAGCTACAGCCTGCACCAACACAAAGAAACAAGAGCCCAAACTATCCCCTTCCTTCTAATGAGTACAACTTCTAAAAACAAGGCGGTATTTCCACTTCCATGTGCAGTTTTTCCACAGGTTTCCAGTGGACCTGCTCCTCCTGACCTGACACTGGAGCCAACATGCTAACACCAGTTAGCTTCAGCTAGCAGGCTACACTTACACAGTTATTATACAGTAATCTCAACTGAATTAAAAACACATGGCGATTTCAGGTATGGTTTTAAAGCGGGACAAGATAGAATATGAGTGAAGTGAAGCCACAGTCAGAAAAAGGATCCTTTAGCTCCACAACTTCTCATCGGCGCCAGTTAGCGAGAGTCAGTTCAACGCTAATACCAACCCGCACTACTTTATCTATTTCTGCGTCTAATCTCTCAACAATTCAACATAAATTTAAACACCGAGACTACGGATGACTCGTCAAGTACATAAACGCGACAAGAGAGTGAAAGTAAAGCCCGATGATCAAGGATTTTTAAAGTAGTCCATGTTGGTAGAAAACAGACTCACCATCTTGGAAGTGGGTTCCGTGCGAAGAGGAAGCTGCGGAGATTCTCGCGAGGGTTTGTTGCGCCGGTGACAGGAAGTCAGTCCATCCCTTTAAATGTGTCCGACGTGGAAATTACTGAGCTCTTAAACAAATCAAGAATAACTTCTTTTAAATCACTTTCATAAAACACATTTAAGCTGATTATTTTTTTCCTTGGTGTAATGAATGTAATTTAAAGCCATACTAAATTTAGTTTTTTTGTTTTTGAATATAGAAAACTAATTTAATCTCCGAGACGGAAGAAACGGAACAAAATTGCACAGCTGTATTTTTTACGTTAGCTTAAATCGCCGCAATGGCGGAGGTGAATGGGTCTGCGGCTGTGGGAGCTGGCCTCGATGTAAACACAGTTGGAAACCCGACTGAAATAGCAATGGCTTATCTGCAGGACGAGGTGACTTTAACTCAGGGCTTTTTGAATCAGGGAATTCTGTGAAAAATAAATGTTTACGTTGTCAACGTTCCCCTGCGGTGCTGCATCCTGTTAATGAAATGATAAAATAGAACAGAGTAGACTTTACAGACACTGCCTTATCTGGAAACACTGACAGGACATACATGTAGCAGAGAAGCATTATTAGTTAAAAAAGCTAAAGCTAAATGAATGACAACTCTTGTTTTAGGGGTGATTTGTGATGCTTGTTTCCGGTTTAGCTTAGCTGTTAGCATCCTGTCAAACATAGGAGGTTATTTGGTGTTTTATTAATAAACAGAGCTGTAAACATTATTGTCGAAGCATTTAGCTGTTAAATCTGCTTTTCTGTTTATTTGATAAAAATGTCAAAACATACACTGTTTTTAAATCGTTGCTGTAGTGTAAGAGGTACAATACTCAGTGGGTTCATTTTTTACAATGGCTAATTGAGAAAAACAATTATCAGTATTTATTTGATCATTTAGTTGTTTGAATAAAGATGGCATTTTTGCAACTTGTAGTTTAATATAGACGAGAATTCTTCTGTTATGCAGTGCCTGGAAGTAAACTGCATTTCTCATAAGACTAAGATTTGTTTGGTTTTTTGTTTTTTTCCCCAGAAAACTGATGCAGACGTGGCAAACTTAAACTTAGGAGAGCTGGACCTCACCACAGATGAGTTTATCTTGGATGAAGTTGACAGTAAGACAGATTTATTCCTAATGTAATTAACGTTATGGAGAAACACAAATGATCCCTCCTTGTACATTACTGTTATTTGTATGTATGTATTTATTTTATTAGGAAAAGCAGGAGTACAATGATAGCCTTACTTCACTGTCTGTCTGTCTGTCTGTCTGTCTTTAATACATCCTGTTTCTGCTACAGTTCACATTCAGGCCAATCTGGAGGATGATCTGGTGAAGGAGGCACTGAAAACGGTGAGAAAAAAAGTTCCATTGTCATGAAATTCTTTGGTTCATGTCAACACACGTCTAATCAGATCATGTAGTATTTGTCAAACATAAAATCCTTTTCATGTAATGGATAATAAACTTTCATTGCTGTTTAACACAGCTGTTAAACAGCTTCTTCCCACAGGCAGTGAAAACTGTCAAACACTCAGTCTGAACACACCCCCACCTCCACCTATGTTAACTATATGTACACATGTACGTTTGTATATATACCTTTTTTTTTTTAACTTGAACTATATTATGCTTTATTTTTCTATATTTAATTCACCGTTCAACTAAAGGAAAAATGGCTTTTTTTTTTTTTTTTTTTTTTTTTTAGCAAAATTTATCCTTAACTGAACATAAAAACAAACTTTTTTCTATTCATCTTCATTGTATTGATTATTTTGGCTGATTTAGTTTATTTTGTTGCCAATATTGAATTATTTTTCCTTCATTTTTGTTCAGTTTGTGGCTTATTTTCTTCTTGTTTCTTATTATTTTGTTGATTTATTATTCATTTTTGTTCATTCTATTGATTACTTTGGCTTTTGTTGTTCCTTTTTTGCTTTTTTCCCCTTCATTTTACTCCATTTTTGCTTTTTTTTTTCCATTTTATTTATTATTTTGTACATTTTTAAAATTCACCGTGCTGCCTGGCTAAACAGCATTTTGCTCTTTCTAAACAATGACGATAAATCTGATTCTGACATTAAACATTGTATCTATTTTGATGTACAGTCTTGTTGCTTTGACGTGTCCACAGTCTCCACTGGTGTCCTCCTGTTATTTGTTGATGTAAACCACACCTGTGGTGGGTTGTTAAATGTACCGTACATTATGTGTGTATTGTTTTCAGGGTGTGGACCTCCGTCAATACTCCAAACAGGTGGAGGCAGAGCTGCAGAGGATCGAACAGGCCTCCATCAAAGACTGTATCCTCTAACTGATGTGAACTATGAAGCGCTCCCTGGACAGACTGAAACTAGCACTGCAATTTTGAAATGGTTCATTGTTTCATCTGTAGTTTGTTAAAACAGACTAAATATAAATATAGATGAATCTGTGGCTCACATAAACAGAGTCTAGAGTAGGAGGTCGAATTCTGGTCTTTTCTCAGACTGAGATGCTCAAAAATAACTACGGAATGTTTTGCTTAGTGTTGCCAAAAAAGCACAGGATCCTTAAACCTGCCAAAAGTCACTAAACTTCAGTTTCAGTTTTAGAGTTAAAGGCGTCATTTTTAATCGTGAGAGCTGAATATTTTCTTCATTCTGCTGTTTTTCCTGACTGATCGTTTTTTTAGATATTAAAGAAAGTCAAAACATTGCTCTTCTGCACAACCAGATCACAGCCTGTGACTCCATACTGGAGGTAAGACACAGAGAAGAAACAGAAGACTGTTTCTCTCTTACCTTGTTATTAAAAAAAACATGAATTCTTTAAAAAAAACAGAGGTAAAAATAGAATAAGAATAAATAGGTATTATAAAGAATAAACTATAATAGAATATCAAGTGTTGTATATTAATCTATTTACAGCAGCAGCGGTCGTACAATCAGTAATGGTTATGAGGTGAAAAATGGATCTAACAGCAGCAGATTTAACACTGATGATGTGAGCTAACGAAAAAAAACCTGCCTAAAAATAAGGATATTTAGGGCTTTTTGAATTTTTCGTGCTGAAATCTGTAAACGTGCATGGTCGTCCGTGTGTCCGTCTGTCCGTTAGCGTATGGAGGGCATGCTGAGCGGCTTCCAGAGCGACCTGTCGTCCATCAGCAGTGAGATCCAGACTCTGCAGCAGCAGTCAGTCAGTATGAACGTCCGGCTGAAGAACAGGCAGGCGGTCCGCAGTCAGCTGAGTCAGCTGGTGGATGAGCTGGTGGTGCCCGGCGCCATGATCTCGTAAGTCACATGGTTAAGTCAAAAGGTTTATGGGCTGTATTTTTAATTTCAGTGTTTTTTCGTATTGGACTGTCAGATAAAGTTTATTTTTGAATATTCAGGCTGGTACTTCAAAAAAAATCCAACAGATTCTGGAAGACATAGAACTAGACAAATCAGAACAAGTTAAAAAACAAGGATTTGTCACTTTCACATTAAATGAACCCATGAATCTGGTGTCCGACCAGGTGAGATGACTGTTTTTCTTTGGGTGGGTGTTTTGTGCAGAACCATCCTGGACAGTCCAGTGACGGAGCAGGAGTTCCTGGAGCAGCTGCACGAACTCAACAACAAGATCAACTTCGCCAAAGAGCTGAGCTTCAGGGAAACACTGGCCTGCTCCGACATCCAGGACATCGTGGACCGCCTCAAACTCAAGGTGACAAACAGGAGACGGTGCTCTGTCTGTATTAGAGGACGGTGACTTTTGTCTGTTTGACGATTCTTCTGTTCAGATAAACACATGCTCATGGTGATTTTATTTTCTGTTTTTGTTTATTTTGTTATTATTTTTGTCCCTTTTGTGCGAGAGGAACAAAGAGACCTTCATTAAGTTTATTGAAAGTAGATTAAAATAAATGGTGCAAAGTCAGCCCTTTATCACATTATCTCTAAATGAGTTTAATTCTGCAAATTAATGAAAAAATGTTTAATAAAACTTAAGATTAATGTCAACCACAGACATTAGAGAAATTACATCAGATAGATAGATAGATAGATAGATAGATAGATATAAGCAACAAAACAAGTAAAATGATGAAAATAAGGAACAAAATGGACATATGTTTGAACATCAGCAGCAGAATCATGAAAAATGAACAAAATGAGTAAAAGCATCACCACAACATTCAAGAAAATTAGCAAAAGTAAAAAACAAAAAAAAAGTAACACTGACCAAAAAACAAGATAAGTCAAATAGATTCTGTTGGGTTTCTGTAAATTGACTTAGAGTCTGGTTTTGACCAACTCTATATATAAAATGTCAAGAGATAACTTTTTTGTGATCTGGCGCTATATAAATAAAATTTGATTGATTGAGTGATTTAATTGGTTTTCCCCTGTAAGTCGCTTTGGAAAAAAGCGTCTGCCAAATGCGTAAACATAAACATAAATAGATAATTAAATGATTTCACACATCTTTATAGTTGTAGTGTGATCATTATGGGTTTCCATTTCTCCTTTTTTCCCCCAGTTTTAATATTTACCTTGTTCTTTTTAAAGAGTCAGTTTTCTGACTCTACTCTGTTCTCTAAATAAACTTTTTCCTTCCCTTCAGGCTGTGTCAAAGATCAGAGAGTTTATTCTGCAGAAGATCTACTCATTCAGGAAGCCCATGACCAACTACCAGATCCCACAGAACACGCTGCTGAAATACAGGTGACGACCGGATTCTTTACTTCAGAGATGTTTGGTTCCACGCTCAGACCAATCTGATCTAAACTGGATCAGACCAGTAAAATAACATAAAAACCTAGAAATAATGACAACTCCAAGCTTTTGTCTTTGTTTTAGTGCAAAAAACCCCACTAAATTATGACAGTATTTACATTTGCAAACTATCCAAACAAAAAAGATATGAATAACTGAAAAAAACTGAAATTTCTTTAGAAAAATTAGTGCAATTTTAACAATATTCTGCCTCAACTTATCATTTCTACATGTGTACTATGGATCAGATCTACAAAGACACTAAACACTGAGGAACAGGAAGAAAATGGATAAAATCATGCTTAATTTTCTTTAGACATTTCAGGTTGTTCATATTTGTTTAGGTTATTCACATTTTATTGTTACAGGATAGTTTGTAAACGTAAATATTTTCATAATTTTTTAATGTTATATTTTGGAGTAAAACAAAGACAAAAATTTGAAGTTGTTAATTCAAGATTTTATGCTTAATTCAAGATTTTTTGCTGAATTTGAGATTTTTTTTCCTTAATTGAAGATTTTTTGGGGCTTAATTCAATATTTTTCTGTTAAATTTTAGATTTTTTTTTGGCTTAATTCAAGATTTTTTTTTACTTAATTGAAGATTTTTTTTTTGCTTAATTCAATTCAAGACTATGGAATTTTTGCACTTGGCCGGATTGGAACCTTTGGTGGGCCGCATTTGGCCCCTGGGCCGCATGTTTGAGACCCCTGTCATAAAGTGTTTTGTGCAGATGTAACTAGTGTTCAGTTTCCGTCCTGAACTGTAAAATGTCAGATAAATGACACTCACGCTGGTCCTCTGCAGATTCTTCTATCAGTTCCTTTTGGCCAATGAGAGAACAGTCGCCAAGGAGATCAGAGACGAGTACGTGGACACCATGAGTAAGATTTACTACAGTTACTTCAAGTCCTACAGCGGTCGGCTGCTCAAAGTGCAGGTCAGTGGGTTCGTTTGGGCTGCTTCTCTTTTTTTTGTTCCGATATTCCAGGTTTTTCCTGAACGTGTGTTTGGTGTTTGTTCAGTACGAGGAGGTGGCGGACAAAGACGACCTGATGGGAGTGGAAGACACGGCAAAGAAAGATATCCTTTACTCATAGTGTTCATTTAACTGATTATTTTTGGCTGATTTTGTTCATTTTGTTGGCCGTTGAATTATTTTTCCTTCATTTTTGTTTATTTTGTTGCTTATTTTATTTGTTTTTCTGCATTTTTTTGGCTCTTTCATTACATTGTGTGTAAAGTGTCTTGGTTTAATGTGGAAAAAATATTACATTATGAAAATATTTACATTCTCAAACTGTCCTTTAACAATAAAATGTTAATAACCCAATCAAATATGAACAACCTGAAATGTCTAAAGAAAATTATTTGTAATTTTACCAATATTCTGCCTGTTACTAAATGTTTTGTGTATTTGATCCACTGTGATCTGTAAGTTGGGTTAATAATAATAATAATAATAGTAATACTACTACTACTACTACTAATAATAATAATAATAATAACATTATATTGTAGAAATTGTTCTTGTGTGTAATGCACATGTATAAATGATTAAACTGAGGTGTAATATTGTTAAAATTGCACTTATGTTTCTTAAGATATTTCAGTTTTTTTCAGGTTTATTCACATCTTTATTGTTTGGATAGTTTGTTAGTGTAAATATTTTCAGAATTTCTTTTTTTAACCCCAAAACAAAGAGAAAAAAATTTAGTTGTCATTATTTATAAGCACAATTTAATATGATTTTTTCCACATTAAACCCAGAAGAACATGCGGTTGACATTCCTGGTTTAAATCAGTGAGGTAGACAAAGTGTCGTGTTTTCTACCAGAGTTAAATAAAAAAACTAAATTAGATCATTGTTTTCTTGCTGTATGTGTGATGACTTTGTAAATGTGGAATTAGATGTAGAACGTGACTCACAGAACCACATGACACCAGAGAACATCCAGCAGGTTCTAGATGCTTCTCCTGATCAGGGACCTTCCTTGACTTCCAGCTCCAGGTTTCTTCTCCAAACCGTCTCTGAAAAGCAGGAACACCATCTTCACTCTGGGCCAGCGGGGGGCGATACTGAGCCCCGCAGAGCTGGAGGGTCCCATCCTGGTCCCTCATACGGCTCAGAGAGGAGACAGCAGGGTGAGACCGCCGAGAAAACACCACCCATCACCTGTTGAACACCTGTGGGGGGGATGGTCCTCAAACATCCAGGACATGTGGCACGAAAATCCATAAGACACAAGAAGACACTGACAAAGCACCAAGAGTAGATTAGAGTAGATTCGATAAAAGTTTATTGATCCTTTGGGCAGAACCCTCAGGAAATTGAGGTTCCAGTATCAGCACAAACACTGAATGTACACACAAGCAGGGATGTAACCATATGAAACTTTCATATCATGGTTATTATTATCACGGTATTGTTGAAATTGTGCTCGAAATGTTCAAAAAGTACTAATACACACACTGAAATAATTTAACCAAGGTGTATTTTGAAAAAAAAAACAAAACAAACAATAAACCTAAATAAATTAATAGGCAAAATGTACTTTCTGTTGCAGAAACATTCAAATATTAACATGTGAACATCAAACATACAATTGTGGATTAAACATGGAACCTCATGGCCACTGTTTGACCATTTTCCAGATCAAGTTTGAGTTGAAAGTGTGGTAATCAAACACGGTTATCATGATAATTAGAATTTAAACGGTAATACTAACTGTCGGGAATTTTACTGCGGTTTATCGTTATTCTGGTAACCGTTCCATCCCTACACACAAGAAATACCACAAGAAAATAACAAAACAATAACTATAAAAAAGAAAAACAGTAATGAGAAAAACAAGCAGTAGTACATTATGAAGAACTAGTAGAAACAAACTTTTCTCTTTTTTAGAGTACAAAAAAAGTAAAATTACATTTACATTTACATACTATCCTTTAAGGCTGTGTATTGGCAAGAATCTGGCAATATGATACGAATCACAATACTAGGATCACAATATGATATATCATGATACTGTTAAAGAGGCAATTTTTTGTTTGTTTTTTTTTTAAATGATTATTTCCTTGAAGAATTGAATTACATCAGAAATCTGCACAAATACTAAACACATTTTTATTTGATCCCAACAGGATCTAATGTTATATCACAAAATGTTCAAACTGAAATTCTGTTTTACAGACATTCCAGTTTCAGATCCTGGTCAAATGTTCATATTCTATTAGTTCAGAACTAACATCAGAACGGGATTTTTGTCCAATCCCAACAAAGGAACTAACATTATTTAATAAAAGAGTGTTAAAGAATAATAAATAAAATATAAAAAAAAAAACAAAAATGAACCTCCACAATGTCTGCATTTGAATAAATACCTAAAACTATCGATACAGTACTTTTTAATATTGATACAGTGCTGTGAAATGAAATATCACAATATATTGCAGAACCGATATTTTCTTACATCCCCAATAATGACAAGTTTTTCTCTTTGTTTTATTGCCAAAAAACCCATGAAATTCAGAAAATATTTCCATTTCCAAACTATCCAAACAAAAAAGGTGTTCATGACCTGAAGAAAATGACATTTTGGAGTTTGGAATTTGAAACTAAATTAGCATCATTTCTCCAGTATTATCTGGGAAACTCAAATGCACCTAAATTCAGTCACTTATTAGATTTTTTCCTCCGTTGTTTCCAGTCAGTCAGAACAGGACAAATTCTCTTCTGTAAAGACAACTTATATAAATATTAATAAACCGCAGTCAATCAAATGAACCGTCTAGAGCACTGATGTGTTGGTGTTGTGCTGTTTTTGGTATAAATCATTTCAAATGCTGTGTTTGAGTCATTGAACTGATCATGCTCCTGTTCTTGAACTGACCCCCGTCCTTTTTGTCCCTCCTCAGTATCCGTATGAGACGCTGTTTCGCAGTCAGCACTACGCTCTGTTGGACAACGGCTGCAGGGAGTTCCTCTTCCTGTCCGACTTCTTCATGGTCGCCGGAAACTCCGCCCTCGACCTCTTCAACAGCATCATGGGAAAAACGCTCAGCATGTTTCTGGTACGCAGCAGCTCCTGTTTGTTTCAGATGAAAGATTTAAACCAGGCTTTAGTCAGAGGTTTATCCTTCCACATCCTCCCACTGTGACCTGAAGTGGATCAGACCAGTAAAACAATAACAGAATAATGTATAAATAATGACAACTACAAACTTTCCTCATGTTTTAGAGTGAAAAAAGTAAAATTACGTGATGAAAATATTTACAGCTGCAAAATATCCTTTAAAAAATATGAATAACATGTAAAAAAACGTGAAAAAATGGAAATTTATTCAGAAAAATAAGTGCAATTTTAACAGTATTGTAATATTATATTATTGATAGATGATACTAATTGAACATGGTGGTGAGATACAGGGCCATTAGTCATATTTGTGTTGTTGTTGTTTGTTGCACTTATTTGACGTACAGTTTTATTATTAGATTAGATTAGATTAGATTAGATTAGATTAGATTAGACTTTATTGATTCCACAACAGGGAAATTTATGGAAGAGGATTAGGGCCACTGGAAAAAAAATTAAATTAAGGTCCAATATATTTTTTTATTATTATTATTCTGAGGAAAAAGTCAGAATTCAGACTTCTTTTTCTCAGAATTCTGACTTTAATCTCAGAACAATAATTAAAAATATATATATATTTAGAACAGTCAGAATTCTGAGAAAAAAGTCATAATTCAGACTATTTTTTCTCAGAATACTGACTTTTTTTCTCACAATAATAATAAAAAAAGTATACATTGGACCTTAATTTTTTTTTTTCCAGTGGCCCGAATCTTCTTCCGTAGAAATTCAGTGGCCAAGGCAGTAACAGAATAAAATCTAAGAAAAACTGCACAGCATAAAAATAGTGCAAAAAAACAATATAATAATAATAATAATAATAGTAATAAAACTATACTAACTATAGATGTATTTACAACAGAGCGAACTGCAGAATCACAGACACAGACAGGACAGGGTTAAACTGTGGCTGGAACAGTGTGAACCTGAAGGAGCCTTTTACTGTTTAAACTGGTCCTGTCTCTACCTCTAACTGGTTTTTACTGGTGTGTTTGTGCAGAAGAGCATGTCCACGTATGTGTCCGACTGTTACGACAGCATCGCCGTCTTCCTGTGCATCCACATCATCCTGCGCTTCAGAGCCATCACAGCCAAGAGGAACATCCCAGCGCTCGACAAGTTGGTTTTATACTGGTTTAGCAAACAGAACCGTCCTGAAACTCCATCAGACCCAGTCTGAAGGCGGTTTGTGTGTGTTCCAGGTACTGGGAGGCCGTGTTGGAGCTGCTGTGGCCCCGGTTCGAGCTCATCCTGGAGATGAACATCCACAGCATCCGGAACACAGACCCTCAGAAACTGGGAGTCCTGGACACCAGACCACACTATGTAAGAGACCGGACTGGTCAGACCAGGTCAGACTGGTCAGACTGGTCAGACCGGTCAGACCGGTCAGACTGGTCAGACTGGTCAGACCATGCAGGAGCCGTACAGTAAACGTGCTGACCCTCGTCCTCGTGTCGTTTCAGATCACTCGTCGATACGCTGAGTTCTCGTCGGCCATCGTCAGCATCAACCAGACGTTTCCTAACGAGAGGACCAACGCTCTGCTGGGGCAGCTGCAGGTAACGCAGAGGTCAAAGGTCAAACAGAGGAGGAAGTCGACACTGAATCCTTTGGTCTTTCAGTGGAATACAACACATGTTCAGTATACAGCAGGGGCGTCCAAACCTGGTCCTCGAGGGCTGGTATCCTGCAGCACACCTGGTTTAATTAATGATCAGCTCATCATGTTCTGCAGAAACCTGATAATGATGTACTGGCTTCCAGGTGGGATGGAAGAGGGACATATCTAAAACATACAGGAAACCGGCCCCCAGGGACCAGATTTGGACGCCCCTGGTACACAGTAATATAAAAACTACCGTTTCATAAAATCTGTCAAAGTTAAGTTAAAAATTTAAGTGTCATGATGTCAGTAACATGTTTTTGAGGAATACCTGGAATATGAAATAAAAACAACTTTTCATTACAAACATTTTATAATAAATAGATAGATACTAAATAAAACTAGTTAAAACAGCCTGACCGGGTCATTTTAACCCACTTGTGCATCTGAGGGTTAAATGATGTCGCAGCAGAAAAACACAGCACACTTTTGTACAACTTCATTTGTTTTGTTCTTTGCTGGTTTGATGGAACTCTGACACGTTTCTATAGTTGAACATGTGATGAACTTTCCTTCTGTGTTTGTGTTTTATTCTGTCTTTTCTTTCAAGGTGGGTGGGAAGGGATAATAGTTTATTATAGTTCATTCATAGAAGCCATTTAGGTTAGATTAAAATTGTTGCTCAGGATTAGGGCTGTGTATCGGCAAGAATCTGGTGATACGATACAAATCACAACACTAGGATCACAATATGATATATTACGATATATCAAGGTACTGTTAAAAAGGCAGTTTTTTTGTTTGTTTCTTTTTTAAATGATTATTTTCTTGAAGAATTGAATTACACAAGTAATATGCACAAGTACTAAACACATTTTTATTTGATCCCAACAGGATCTAATGTTCTATCACCAAATGTTCAAACTGTGTTCAAACTGAAATTCTGTTTTACAGACATCACAGTTTCAGATCCTGTTCAGATGTTCAGATTCTATTAGTTCACAACTAACATCAGAACAGTATTTTTGTGCAATACCAACAAAGGAGCTAATATTATTTAATAAAAGAACGTTAAATAATAATGAAGAAAATATAAACGATAAAGAAAATCAAAAAACAGAAATGAGCCTCCAAAATATCTGCATTTGAATAAATACCTAAAAATATCCATACAGTACTTTTTAATATCGTTACAGTATTGTGAAATGAAATATTGCGATATATTCCAGAACTGATATTTTCTTACACCCCGACTCAGGATACATTGTATAAAGACAGTTGTCTACTACCTTCAACTAGAACCCTTGATAAAATTGTAAATGTTAGATATTACTGTGTGTGAATGAAAATCCAATAAAAAGATTTATAAAAAAAAAAAGAAAGAATATATGATGAACAAGGTCTAACTGATTCTATACATCAAGTATCTTTGAGTACTGAGAAAAGCGCTATGTAAAACCAATGTATTATTATTATTATTATTATTATTATTATTAATACATGTCCATGTTGTGTTGGTTTGTGCAGGTGGAGGTGGAAAACTTCGTGCTGAAGATGGCGGCGGAGTTCCCGTCCAGGAGAGACCAGCTCATCTTCCTCATCAACAACTACGACATGATGCTCAGCGTCCTCATGGTGAGGGGGTGAAAGGTCAAACCTGAACTTTAGCCCGGGATTAAAACTACGACAAACACAAAACAAAAGAAGTGCTCATCTTGTTATTGTTGTTGTTGTTTGGCTGTTTGTCCAGGAGAGGGCAGCAGACGACAGTAAAGAGGTGGAAGGTTTCCAACAGCTGCTTCTGGCCAGGACACAGGTAGGAACAGGTGCATTATGGGACACAGGTAGGAACAGGTGCATTATGGGACACAGGTAGGAACAGGTGCATTATGGGACACAGAGGGACCGTTACAGGACTTGAACAGACATTGACAGTCCACTCTGACACTACTGTGGCTTCACTAACTCATATGAACCCCCCCTCAGAGACCCCGTATAATCAACAAAACCAGGTTTAATGTCGACACTATGGAAATCTGCATGATCAGTGAGTTAAATACAAGAAAATACATGATTTACTCTGAACAATGAAAACACAGAGGATGATATTGGAATAAATAACTGTGGAAAAGTTAAATGAGGAGAAAAAATCAATTGGAATTCATCGCAGAAATAGTTCAAGAAAGAGTTTAGAAATAATAGAGACTGAGAGAACCTGAACCTGATTCTGCTCCTCCTCCTCTTCTTTTTCTTCTTCTTTTCTTTTTTCTTCTTTTTCTTCTTCATTTTCTTCTTTTTCTTCTTCATTTTCTTCTTTTTCTTCTTCTTTTTCTTCTTCATTTTCTTCTTATTCCTCTTCATTTTCTTTTCTTTTTTCTTCTTTTTCTTCATTTTCTTCCTTTCTTCTTTTTCTTCTTCTTTTCTTCATCTCCTCTTCTTCCTCTTTCTCTTCTTTTTACTCTTCTTCCTCCTCCTCCACTTCTTATTCCTGTTCTTCTTCTTCATCTTCTCCCTCCTCCTCCTCTTCCTCCAACTCCTGCTCTTCTTCTTCTCCTCCTCCTCTTCTCCTTCTTCCACCTCCTCCTCTTCTTCCTCTTCTTCCTCTTCTTCTCCTTCCTCCTCCTCTTCTTCCTCCTCCTCCTCTTCTTCCTGTTCTTCTCCTTCCTCCTCCTCTTCTTCCTCCTCTTCCTCCTTCAGGAGTTCATCGAGGAGATCCTGTCTCCTCCGTTCGGGGGGATGATAGCGTTTGTGAAGGAGGCCGAGGCTCTGATGGAGAAAGGGCAGCTGGACCGACTGAAGAACGAGGAGGGTGAGACGGACACAAACGGAAACTTTCATCCAAATCCATCCAGAACTTTTAGAGTTCTCTTAAAACATAAGCTCCTCGGTGGTAAAAGAGAAATGGGATAAAACGGTTCAAATACAACCAGTAGATAGACAGAGCTAAGGTTCTTTCTTTCTTTCTTTCTTTCTTTCTTACATTCTCTCTCTTTCTGTCTTTTTCTTTCTGTCTTTCTCTTTCTTACTTTCATTCTCTTTCTTTCTGTCTTTTTCTTTCTTACTTTCATTCTCTGTCTTTCATTCTCTCTGTCTTTCTTTCTCTTTCTTTCTGTCTTTCCTTTCTCTTTCTTTCTTCCTTTCTTTCTTTCTTTCTCCCTTTTTTCTTTCTTTCCCTCTTTCTTTCTTTCTTCCTTCCTTTCTCAATCTCTAACTGTTCCATTGTAGTGCAGCTTCACAGTAAAAATAGAATATCAGAATAAACAATAGAACACCAGAGCAAACACACAATACAGAATACATTAGAAATTTAAAAAAAAAAAAAACAGAAATGGTTAAAAAGTCAAATGGAGTTTTTCTTTAGGGAACAGGTTCATAAAAACATTAAAGTTCATGGTGTAAATATGTTTATTTCTGTGTTTTTACCATCAGACAGAGGTGAGTTGATTCTACAGATTAAACAGGTTAAAGTCACACCGGTGTTCAGATTCAGTGTAAATGGGCGTGTCTTTAACGGACCAATCAGACCACAGAACATCAAACATCTCCATCTGTTCGGTTCCACGTCAGCTCAGACTGATCAGACGCTTTAATCTGACTTTCCCGTCCTTCTCTGCAGCTCGGATCACTCAGCTGGTTCGTGGTTTTTCCGGAACATGGAAGCAGTCGGTGGAGTCGATGAGTCAGGACGTCATGAGGTCTTTCACCAACTTTAAGAACGGGACCAGCATCATCCAGGTACCAGAGGATCCCCAGAACCCTAACCCTAACCCCACCCTCTGTACCACAGCTGACCCCGCCCACTGTTACTGCAGCTGTTTTTTAACCCTCTGGTGTCCTGTCCACAGACATGCACATAATCTGCACAGCGCCGTGATGATGCCACAACTGTTTTCATGTTTTGTTTTGTTTTTGTATTTCATCAACTTGAGCCATAAAAAAACATACCAAATACTCAATACAGGTCACATTTTTAACCCTTTAAATGCCATGTTTTTTGATACAAAAAACACAAAAACCTTTGGGTTTTTTTCTTGCAATATCCTACATATAAATTGTCTTAGTTATGTTTTTATTTTTTCATCCTGTCATGTCAGTTTTTGTTCCTTTAACCCAGTGTTTTTCAAACTGTGGGGATGGCCCCTCGGGGGGGGTGTGAAGGCTTGCCAGGGGGGTCATGGGATCTCCTCTGCATGTTTTTTTTTTCTCTTCAGGTTAGCACATGTAGCAGGTGGAACTAATGTTTTAGTGTTGGAGCACCCTGGACTCATTTTAGGGACGTACAACAAACAAATCTACTGCCATGGTGATCTGCCACTAGACTAGACAAAGAGTTTAGGTTTGGACAATGGACAAGGATTTGACTGGAAAAGGAAAATGTGCAATGTTTCTGTTTTTGAACAGTTTGTACTGATTGGACTTTAATGTTCTGAGGTGTTCAATGTAAAATGGCTCATAGCAGCCACTGATATTGTCAGAATTTTCATCTTTGTTACCAAATTTTGTTTGTTGTTCTAAAAAAAAGTTACTTTATTTTCATAGTTGTACGATAATTGCACATTTCCTATTTTTATTTGGACAAATCTTGTCTCATGGAGCAGTCTTGTTGAGTTTATTTGTATCGTTCAAGCAAAAAAATCAAACTTATTTTAAATTTGAACAATAAATTATTCATGGAAAAGCAAAAAGTATTGTTACAATACTGATGTTTCTTTCAGTAAAAGTTATAATTGTGCCACTGTTGCACTGTTGTTGGGGTTGAGGGGGCCCTGGAGATTTTTTGTCCTCCAAAAGGGGGGCCCCACAGAAAAAGACTGAGAACCACTGCTTTAACCCTTTGGTATCAGACCAGTCTTTCCTATTCACTGAAAGCGCATATTCTGCACAGAGGGGTAGTAATGTCACAATTTTTTAACATTTACAGTTTACTTTTTAACCTTTTTTTGTATTTCATCAACTTGAGCCATAAACAAAAATACCAAATACTCAATAGTTGTCATATTTTTAACTCTTTAAATGCCATAAACCATATTTTTAATGCAAAAAACACAAAAAAAATTAGTTTTTTTTCCAATATTTTTTCTACAAATAAATTGTATTTTTTTTATTTATTTTATTTTTTCCTCCTGTCATATGTCAATGATTAACACCAACATTGGTTCATGTTCAGGATTATTTTTGGTTCAAGATCAAATGTTAAATATGTCAGTGTGTATTTTGTACTCATTTGGTTGAAGGGTGTTAGTGTAGGAATTTAACACTGTTTATTATGGGATGATTTCAGATAGATAGATACATTTACTTTCTTAATCCCCTAGGGGAAATTCAAAATACAAAATACAGTCACCGCTCCACAAAAACAGTCATACTACATCAACAGTAAATAAATGCGGTGTATAAGTAGCTAAGAATAAGTTAAATTAAAAAGAAAGTAGAATTAAAAGTGGATGGATTAGAATTTTAAAAATCAATTTACCACCAGTGTTTCTTGTCATTTTGTTGTCTTATGAATGATGAATTAAAGGTTTTTGTTTTTTTTTAAATTATTATTATTTAATTATTATTATTATTTTATTTATTAATTTTATTTTTTTATTTATTTTTATTTATTTTTATTTTATTTTTTATTATTTTTTAAATTTATTTATTTTTTTATGAATGAATTAAAGGTTGAATGAACATTTCTTCGTGGGTTAAAGGCTGGATTCCAGGTCCATTAATCTGAGCGTTCTTTTCCCTCTGCGTGGTCTTGCAGGGCGCTCTGACCCAGCTCATCCAGTACTACCACGGCTTCCACAAGGTCCTGAACCAGCCCACGTTCCGCAGCCTGGCCGTCCGCTCCGAACTCATCAACCTGCATCACCTCATGGTGGAGGTGAAGAAACACAAACCCAACTTCTAACCTGCCCACGTCCACCTGGAGCCAACCTGAGGAGCCGCACAAAACACCAGGTGAACCAGAAACACCAGAAACTGAATCACAAACATAAACTGTTCAACATCAGAGTCCGTCTGAAAAAACACACGTTTGGGTCTGGATCAGAGATGGGAGTCTGGATCTGTCTGAATCTGACACATCGGATCCGTCCCATGTTCCCGTGTTCATGTTCTTTTGATTTCCTTTTTGCAAAACTGAAAGGGCCACACTAATAAAAGAGTAAAAACAAAGAGAGTCAAACCACACTTTACACTGAGCCTGTGCATGAATTATAATGTAAACAGTAGAATCTGATTATAAGAAACCAGATCAAATCATGAAATATTTTGTTTAAAACATCCCTTTTCCCCTGTTTTGATATAGTACTCTTTGAATTTACTCTGAGCTTTAATGAAAATATACATAATCAGTGAATAAAATATAGGAAAATACATGATTAATAGTGAAAAATACAAAATGCAGAGGATGGTATTAAAATAAATGGTGATAAATTAATCAGAAAAAGGCTAGATGTAGAGAAAATGTAATGTTGAAGTCCCTACAAAAGTAATTTAAACAAATGATGAAATAATCCTGGGTATTATCCAGTTCAGACACCGTTTCAATAAAATGGGACTATTTTCAGCGGTGGATGAATCCACATTTCAGGCCGTAGTGAGAAACAGCTGCTTTTACATGTGAGTTTGTTCTGTTTATTTGAAAAAAAGGTGGAAAAACAGAAGGAGTTGTTGTAAATATCAGTTATTCATGCTACAGTCACAAGAAAACTGAAAGTATTCACATTTAAGATGCAGGAATCAGAAAGTGAAGAGTTTTTTTTTTTTCTATAAACAGACTCGAGGATTAATCGATGAAGAAAATGTGCGGACGGTTAAAGTTCGCAGCTCGAGTTGTGACGTCGCTTTGTGCCTTGTTCAGTTTCAGTGTGTTTTATTTATGAGAATCCTTGTGTAAATGTAAGTTTAACAATAAATGACAACACAATGACGATATGTCTGAGCTTTACTTGGATTTTTATTGGATTTTACATTGAAGTCATTACACAACAAACAGTAATAATTTAATCACAGGTTAATACATTTACAGATGTTTACATTTTCAGATCAATCTCCTCTGTTTTCAGGTGACAATGAAAGTTTATAGATTCCTGACGTTCCACTTGTTTTACACTTTTCTGTTTTAAACCTCAGGTTTTGTTCCTGTAACTCTTCGGTGTCAGACCAGTTCTTCCTCTTCACTGAAAGTGCATAATCTGCACAGAGGGGTAGTAATGTCAGTTTTTTTACATTTACAGTTTACTTTTTTTTTTTTACATTTTTTTTGTATTCCATCAACTTGAACCATGAACAAAAATACCAGATACTCCATAATTGTCATACTTTTAAAAATATGACAATTATGGAGTATTTGGTATTTTTATTTATGGCTCAAGTTGATGAAATTAAAAAAAAAAAATATATATATATATAGATATATATATATATATATATTTTATTAAATAAATGTAAAATGTCAATGTTAAAAAACTGTGACATGACTACCCCTCTGTGCAGATTATGCGCTTTCAGTGATTAGGAAGAACTGGCCTGACACCGAAGAGTTAAAGGAACAAAACCTGACATGACAGGATGACAAAATAAAAAGCTAACACAATTTTTATGTAGAATATTGAAAAAAAACAAACTTTTTTGTGTTTTGTGCATTAAAAATGTGGTTTATGGTATTTAATGAGTTAACCCTTTAAATGCCATAAACCATATTTTTAATGCACAAAACACAAATAATGTTTGTTTTTGTTTTTTTTTCAATATTCTACATAAAAATTGCATTAAGTGATTTTTTTATGTTTTCATCTTGTCATGCGTCAATGATTAACACCAACACTGGTTCATATACATTATTATTTTTGGTTCTAGGTCAAATGTTAAATGCTAAAATGTCTCTGTGCATGTTTTACTCACTTGGTCGAAGGGTGTTAGTGTAGGAATTTAACATTCTGTACAATGGGATGATTTTAGTGGATGGATCAGAATTTTAAAAATCATGCCAAATTGAACAACTTTTGAAAAATAATGACTTTTGATAACATGAAGTGCGAAGTGTGCATAACATGCTCACCTGTATACCAGAAGGTTCATAAAAACAAAGCATCACAACAAACGTCACTGATAATTCCATGTATTTTTTTTCACTCTGTGTTACATTTTCATCTGTAAAATGTCTAAAAGATGCTACGAGTCTTATATGAGTTTTATATGAATAATTAAACAAAGCTGATTTTAGTTTCTGATCAGAAAAGATGTCTAAAGTCTTAATAGATCAACAAAGACACAGTTAAACTCTTGTATTAAATGTTGTAAAATGCAGATCTGTGACGTTATGAGTGAAATATGAAGTCATTTATAGATCCTCTACATTCTGCAGAGAGAAATATCCAGAAAAGCCATAAAAACGGTAACCACAACTATAAACGATGTGTATATGGTGAGTTCAATGTCATTTAAGGGTCAGAGAATATCAGAGTAATTTAATAATAATAATAATAATAATAATAATTCATGCTTCTGGAATACAAACCAAATAATACTTGCTTTTCTGTTCATTCTTAAACATTTTGGACTCATTATCAACATTATTTATTACTTCAACAAAAGAAAATGAACCAAACTTGCATTTTTTGTTGCGACTGCTCTTACATTAGACGTTCTGAAAACTGTGACCCCGGCGTTTAAGAGAGATATGATATAAAATATGATGAAATGATCCAGGAGAAAAAGAAATAAAAACACAAAACAAGAAACGAGGAGCTACACACGTGCGTCGTTTTTAACGAGCTGAAAATGTTTTAGAGGCTTTAAAATGTAAAATAAAATTGATTTGTTAGATTTGTTATATCTGCATTCGTAAAGGCGGCTAATGAACTATGGAAGAAGATGAGGGCCACTGAAAAAACATTAAAAAGAAGGTCCAATACATGTATTTTTTTATTATTCTTAGAAAAAAGTCAGAATTCTGACTTTAATCTTGGAATTCTAACTTTGATCTCGTGAGTCTGTTTTAAAATTAAATTATTATTGTTCCAAGATTAAAGTTAGAATTCTGAGATTAAAGTCTGAATTCTGACTTTTTTCTCACAATTCTGTTTTATTTTTGTTTTATTATTGTTCCGAGATTTAAGTCTGAATTCTGACTTTTTTCTCAGAATTCTGACTTTAATCTCTGAATTCTGACTGTTTTATTTTATTATTATTGTTGTTGTTTCCAAGATTAAAGTCTGAATTCTGACTTTTTTCTCAGAATTCTGATTTTAATCTCAGAATTCTGACTTTAATCTCATAATTCTTATTTATTTATTTATTTATTATTGTTTTCCGAGATTCAAGTCAGAATTCTGAGGTTAAAATTCTGACTTTAATCTCAGAATTCTGATTTTTAATCTCAGAATTCCGACTTTAATCTCAGAATTCTGACTTATTTATTTATTATTGTTTTCCAAGATTAAAGTCAGAATTCTGAGATTAAAATTCTGACTTTAATCTCAGAATTCTGACTGTTTAAAATATTTTTTTTTCTGAATTTTGAGATTAAAGTCTGAATACTGACTTTATCTCAGAATTCTTACTTTAATCTCAGAATTTGGACTTTTTTCTCAGAATAATAATAAAAAATATTGGACTTTAATTTTAATTATTTTTTTTTCCAGTGCCCCTTATCCTCTTCCGTAATGATCTGCTGTGACTGTGTTGAACGTTGAATGTGTGTAGAAACAAACCTGCCACTGCGTCCAAACCACTGCTGTTTGAGTTTCTGTACAGTTTCATTGTGTCGCTATGACTCTGATGGATTAAAAATAAGGTTCCTTCAAAAATAAATCCCATATTTTGAGCTGGATCTTGTGTCTAAGCAGCAAAAATGACCTGAGTTACACCTGAAATCTGACTTTTCACATCCGATAGTTGAGGTTTGAGGACGAATATCTGCAAAAGGTCATTAGAGGTCTGTGGGTTTTTGGTTTTTCTGGTCCGTCTGTGAAAAAGTTATGATAAAAATGACAAATCGGAACATCCACACCCTCCTCTCTGTCTGGATATAAAAATGTGATGCTGTTTCAGCTTAGATTTTCTGAAAATAGAACTGTGAAAATATACAAAAATTGTCTAGTTTACATACATTACGATGAACTCCAAGATTTAATGGACACTTCACGGGAGGAAATAAAAAGAAACAAGTGAGAACTCCCTGTTGGAACTTTAAAACGTGCTATAAAATGGCAACATAACAATTCTATGATTAAAACATTTCAAATAAAGCAGAACAATTTTCCCATAATTCACAAATGAAAAGGATGAAATCTCCTGTGGTGACTGTAAAGATTTATCTACAAAGAAAAACTGCAGCATCTAAACTAAAAATGTGTCTAAATACATAGAAATACGAAGAATCAGCCTTAAAGCCGTGGATAAAGTGCTCTTAATTCTGTGTTTTTGGGTCCAGGTTTCATATCGTCTGTTCGTAGAAGTCCATAAAGAATCTGAATGTGAAGATTTTTGGAGTTTTCAGAATAAAATCATCCACCTACAGAAGATTTAGGTTCTACAACAGCGTAGTAGGGTTACAGAAGAAATAAAAACACTGTCACTACAAGAATAAAGTCGTAAAATATTAAGATAAAACCCGTACTTTAAGTACTTTTACTTTTAGTCGTCCGCTCCAACAGAAAGTTGCTGCTTGGCTTTGCTTATGGCTTTATTCTGGAAATATTACAACAAGTCAAATACTTTGCGTACATACGTAATTTTACGAGAATAAAGTTGTAATATTTTGAGAATAAAGCCATAATATGAGAAGAAAGTTGTAGTTAAAAAAAACAAACAAACTCATAATTTACGAAAATAATGTCGTACTTTTATGAGATTAAAATCGTAATATTTTGAAAATAAATTCGCAATAGTGCAATTAAGAAGTCATCATTTAGGGATCGTAAGCCTTAATCCTTGTTGATGACGGAGTTTCCGGTTACAGTGAATGCAACAAATGAAGCAGCAACTTTTACTTCTGTTGGAGTGGACGACTAATGCTAACGTGTTGATGGTGGGCGGGGCTAATAGGCTCAGTATTTGTGCGTAAACCTCAAATGAAAGTAGAACCTCACGAAATGCTCCAAGTTCTCCATTATGAGTGGGTACGACTTTATTCTCGTAAATATTTATAATTTTTCCACCTGTTTTTAAATGACGACATTCCTCACGTAATATTATGGCTTTATTCTTGAAATATAACGACATTATTCTCATAATATTACGACTTCATTCTTGTAAAATTATGACTCTTTTTGTATTCAACTTTATTCTCATTAAATCAGGGGTTTTATCTCGATATTTTATGACTTTATTCTTATTGTGGCAAAGACAGAAGAGGATTAGGGCCACTGAACAAAAAAAAATAAATAAAAATTAAGGTCCTGTGTGTGTGTATATATATATATATATATATATATATATATATATATATTTCATTATTATTATTATTATTAGAATTCTGACTTTAAACTCAGAATTCTGACTTTTCCTCAGAGTTCCAACTTTTTTTACCTCAGAATTCCGACTTTTGTTTCTCAGAATTCTGACTTTAAACTGAGAATTCCAGCTTTTTTTCCTCGGAATTCTGGCCTTAAACTTTGAATTCCAACTTTTGTTTCTCAGAATGCTGACTTTAAACTCCGAATTCTGACTTTTTCCTCAGAATTCTGACTTTTTTTTCTCATAATAATAATAATAAAAATATTTTGGACCTTAATGTTTTTTGTTTTTTTTCCAGTGGCCCTCATCCTCTTCCGTAGACAAGTGTTTTTAGTCTCAAATGCTAAAATTTTGAAAATTCTTTCTTCATGTTATTTTCAGAGGCTCTAAGGAAATCCAATCAATATCAACTTTCTCTACATTTATGTGACTAGACAGGTGTGGATTTCAGGATCCTTTTATTATTTTTATTTTGTAATATTAGGAACGCTGCTGAACTGCATTATTCATCAGTATCTATTATTGTCTAGTTTGTAAATCTGTAAGAAAATATGACGTTTTCTGTAAGTTTCACTTTCTTCGGTTTTCTCTGTTTTTGATCAGCTTGTCCTTAAAGTCACTCTCAGAATAACACGAACACTGGGTCTTTGTGGTTCAGTTCAATTTGCAGATGATTTTACTGATAAGAACTCCAAACATCTATGTCTTTTAAAAACCAGACGTCGCATTTTCAACCCTTTTGCACAGAAATCCCTCCACCTCTCTAGTGATCCGACTCCTGAAATAGACCCGTGCATGTAAACTGAACTGGTTTAAAGTGTCCTGCGTTGAACTCAAACTCACACACACACACATTGGTCATCAGTCACAGAACTTAACGTCACAGTTTCACAGCAGATGAAGAATCTGGAAAATGGAGACGACGAACGACAACAGGACGAGGACAGAGCAGCCGCAGCTTCGGCCAGCGTCTCCTGGAAAACACAGGTCAAACTGACTTTAACCTCCAGGATTCAGAACATTTTAAGAACAGTTGAGTGTAGAAATGCACACAGAAACACACAGCGGTGGGTTTGGACCAGATGACCAACGCTCAAGTCTTTCTCACCTGTTAGGTTTTCATTTTCCACAGACTGGGTGAATTTCAGAGCCGTGGATCGATCTGAGGAAACAAAACATCACCGGTTAAAAACAGAAAAAAAAGCAACAAATCTGAGTTAAACACTGGACTGGGCTGGATTAGATTAGATTAGATTAGATTAGAAAACATTAGATTGGAAAACATTAGATTAGATCAGAAAACAGATTAGATCAGAAAACGTAAAATTCAACTAGAGTAGAAAACATAGATTACTTTAGATTAGATTAGAAAACATACATTAGATTAGAAAACATTAGATTAGATTAAATTAGTAAACATTAGATTAGAAAATATTAGATTCAGTAAAATTAGAAAATATTAGGTTAGATTAGATCAGAAAACATTAGATCAGATTAGATTAGATTAGAATGCATTAGATTAGAAAATATTAGATTAGAATGCATTAGATTAGAAAATATTAGATTAGATTAGAATACATTAGATTAGAAAATATTAGATTAGATTAGAATACATTAGATCAAATTAGACTAGACTAGACTAGAACAGACTAGACTAGACTAGAACAGACTAGACTAGACTAGAACAGATTAGACTAGACTAGAACAGACTAGACTAGACTAGAACAGACTAGACTAGACTAGAACAGACTAGACTAGACTAGAACAGATTAGACTAGACCAGACTAGACCAGGTGAAGGTCCCCCTCCCACTGGTGGTCCGTTGGTTCTGGTATGTTCTGGACGTGGGTACCTTCCACTGACAGTTCCACGGCGCTGATGGCCAACCCGTTCTCGTCCAGGACTTTGTACGTCCCTTCGTCTCCTCGCTTCAGGCCTTTCACCGTCAGCTCCTCCTTCAGTGGATGTTTCTGCAGACGCTGGTCGGCGGCGTCGCCTCGGATCCACAGAGTCGACCAATCAGAGCTGTTCCTGGTCAGACACAGTTGGACAATGGTTTTAACACAATGGGAACACACGAACCTGAACTGAGTCACTGGAAAAGGTAATTATTTTTCATTCATTTGGTTCTAAAAGTTCATCATCAGTTTTATCTGTTTAAGTTTTTCAGGTTTTATGAAGAAAGTCTTGGTTTAATCACATGAAGAATGTACAGAAGAGGATTACAACCACTGGGAAAAAAAAATAAAATTAAGGTCCACTGTGTGTGTGTCTATATACATACATATATCTATATATATCTATATATATATATATATATATATATATATATATATATATATAGATAGATATAGATATAGATATAATTATTATTATTATGATGAAAGAAAAGTCAGAATTCTGAGAAAAATGTCCAGATTCTGAGAAAAAGTCAGAATTCTGAGAAAAGAGACGAAAATCTGAGTTAAAAATCCGAATTCTTTAAAAACTGAGAATTCTGACTTTAATCTCAGAATTCTCACTTTTTTCCTCAGAATAATAATATAAATATATGTTTTGGACCTTAATTTTTTTTTTTTTTTCCCCAGTGGCCCTAATCGTCTTCCATAAGAATGTGTTTAATTCTGGTTCGTTAATGTTGAAGGAGGTGAAACAATGACCAGACACTGGATGTAAATAGTCTGATTATTGAAGATTATTAAAGTTCAAGTAACACATGTGAGCACATATAAATAAACCGGAGCTCAGTCAGAATTCACACAAGTGGATAAAATAATTTAGTCAATAATCTGTTTCATTTTGGGAAAACCACCACCTCCTGATCCTCCTCAGACCACATGACTTTAATATTTTCCATGTATTATGTAGTTTTCCTTTCAGTTTTGGGAACAGTCACATTTATGGGAAACTGACTCGACATTACAGCTTTGACAATAAAAACCATCATCTATCAGAGTCATAACCTATAAATAATACATACATGCACCACCACTTTAACTGGACTGTTGCTGCATAATGTGTCATTTTGTTTTATTTTTGAATTTTTTGCTGCATATTTCTTGATAGTTTTTATTCTACCCTACTTAACTTTTATATATTTATTTTGCATGTTATTCTTTTATTTTTCATCTGCTACAAAAGCGCCCGTACCAACCCTGTAAGCGTCATTTAAATGTACATGTGTCTATGGTACCATTGTCTAACTGTTGTGATTGGAGATCTGAGCCACTGTGAATGGAGAGACATTTGTGTCTTTTTTAATCAATCAAATAGAATAGATTTGCAACCAAAGCAGAGATCTGAGCAGTAGACGCTGAAGCCAGGTCAAACCCACCAATAGAAACTCTTCTCTCATCCATCAGCGTAGGCCCCGCCCATTAAGTGCAATTTAACTCGCAAGCAAAACTTGAACTCACAAGTAAAGAGGACTGATTTAGAAACAAAATGAGCTTTTTTTTTTATTGTCACTTATTGTTTTTTGCTGTCAAATCTCTTTTTCGGCTACAGATCTTTTCTATTTGATTCATTAATAAAGACATAAATGTGTCTCCGTACTGACCTGCCCTGGTAGACGACCCTCATGGAATGTGGCGTGTGGAGGTTCAGAACCAGATCCTCACCAGGATGTTTGGACGCAAACAACTTATGATCTGAGGAGACCAAGGAAACGGTTATTATTAAAGAGCAGCTGAACAAACAGGTTCATAAAGACAAAAACAGAAAAGACGAGGGAAAACTGATGAGGAATGAGATTATAGCAGAAAGAAATGAAAGTTTTGGACCAAAATAACTCAAAAAGGGCGGTACATTCTTGATTTTCTACATAATTTGTTGTTTAAAACGGTGTTTAAAAAAAAAAAATGTAAATCCTGAGCGTCCACAGCCCATGAGTTCAGTGAAGTGCTGATGTCGGACAGACGTCCTTGAACTCACCGTACACCAACAGTTTGACGCTCTGGATGAACACCCGGGTTTTCCTGGACTGCGCTCCGTCCACCACCATGTAGCTCTCGTAACGCCCGGCGTCTGCGATCTGGACATCTTTGATGATCAGCGAACAGTCCCCGGACCCCAGGGGGCCCTCGGGAACCTCTGCCCGGCCCGCCAGCTCGGCCGCCTCCCACCGCAGCGCCCCCTGCTGCTCGAACACGGTGTCGGCCGTGGACCTCCACTGGACGTGGCAGACGGGCGGAGCCTCGTCCAGACGCGACTTCCAACTGCAGGGAAGTTTGGCCTGGAGACCCACTTTGGAGGTGATTGACAGGAGGGGGGAGGAGTCTGGAAGGAGGAGGAGGAGCCGCAGTGTGAGGAGGAGGGGCCACATTCAGCCCAGTATGATCTCAAGTAAAATAATAATATAATGACCCAGAAATGAGAATCTGAATACTTTATTAATCCCAGGGGAAATGTTTGGGTTTTGTTTTTTTCTGCAAGTTGAAAAAAAGTAGCAGGAAAGAAATGATCAATACTGCAAAAAAAAAACAAACAAAAAAACAAAACAAAAAAAATATATATGTACACATAATTACAGGGTGGAAAATTAGCACCCACCAAGCACCAGAGGTGGGTAAAAAATTAGTTTGGTGTGTAAAACAAAAACAGTCACACACACCCCCCCCCCCCCCCCCCAGTGGCCGATGGAAAAGTTTGAATTACATGTGACTGTTTTCATCTGTTGTTCCATTTGTGCCGGATCCTTCTGAACAGGGGTCGGACTCAGGCTGATGATGTGGTCGTTACCTGAGCCAGAGTTCCGGCGCAAACGAGATTGAGACACCCGTCACCCCCAGAGACCCACGAGACGAGACGGAGCCGGCTGCACGTCAGCGGTACCCGGGTCAGGTATTCACGGTCCCGTTCTGAAAAATCGACCTTCTCCACTATTACTCAATAATGCAAAATTAAAATAAAACCGATCCAAAATCGATCAAATGGATTTTTTTCCCCAGCCCTAGTATTCACAGAGCATTCTAGAGAAATATCTGTGGAGTTCATTTCATTCAGACTCAATCCCATCTGATGTTTTTTTTTTATTATTCTTTTCCCTTTTGGGTTAAACAGAACGTTCCAGTTAAAGCTGTGACAGACTTTTGACTCAATGTCAACGGTTACACTTAAATATTTTTATGACATGATGATGCAGCAGTCACCTTGAACTGAAATAAAACCTAATAAAACGGCAATAATCTAATTGTCTCTGTACATGCTGCAGCTCTATTTCCTTCTTTACAGACACATCATTGGTTTGAACTTCAAAGCTGCATCATATGCATTTCTTTGTGTGTTTTCCATGATGAGAGTTTGTGCAAAATGATTGTTTAAAGTTCAGCTTCAAACTTCTCCTCTTCATCACCTCTTCCACCTGTCTGTCTGGCTTTTGTGCTTCCTGCTGGAGCGCCCCCTGGAGGCCGTTAGCCTGTGAAAATCTATCCTCTGGTGGCATCGTGATACAAGCCGCAGGGTTCACAGAGTTAGAAAAAAGTAGCGGTTTATAGTCCGGAAAGTACGATATATATGACTATATAATACAAACACATATGGGTCAAAACGGTATTTGAACTCTCTCTGACGGGACATTTTAGAGACAGTTTGACAGATTAGTGTTGGTAAATGACCCACATTTTTACCTTTAAATTCATTTTTGCTTTCGTTGGACTATAAGGGATTATCCAAAACAAAGAGCTACTTTATACTGAAATAAATGTTGGAATGGCAGTCAATTCAAGTTCGCTCTCTGATGGGACATTTCTGTGGTTTGACTCATAGATATTGAATTATGTATCTGTAGTTTTACATGATAAAAAGTTTGATATGATCAAAACATGCACAACAGAATGACATGTAAAAAATGAAAATGAAAGCTGTAATTTCAACTTTGTAATGTTATTCAAACTCATCTGTAAATGTGAGTCGTTGCACAAAGCTAAGCTAGGCTAATGTTTCATAAATCTGACACGCCTCCTGCTTTAAACAGTTCCATTCTATGATGGAACCCAGGGTCAGAACATGTTCTACTGAACTGCATCTGTTCTTCTGTGCAGAAGGTGAATCCAGGTCGTTTACGTCACCGGGGTCATGGGAATCTGGGATCAGATCTGACATCTGGTCCTTTATGAGACGCCGTCGAACCCCGAGCATCGTATGGGGGTCATGTGATGACCTGGTGTTTCTGTATCACCATGTATACATTCTGTATGTAGAATAGGAGGCGGGGCCAGCAGGAGGTCGACCACGATGCCAGGAATGCAGCAGGGGGCGGAGCTCAGGCCTGATGATGTCACTGAGGCATGGCCTTGAGTGGGAGGAGCTGCAGATGGATTGTGGGTTGGGAGTCCAGACCTTTACAGTTCACAGCCCATGTTTGTGATCTGATAAAAGTTGCGTCCGTTTACGTTTGTTCTTTCGTCGTCGCCACATCGTCAGTTCTTCTTCCGCGTTCCCTCCTTTTCGCCATCATTGGTGTCCGTCTGTGTCTGGTTTCCCGAACGCTTTCTGGTTCTGACGGATGTAAAACAGACGGTTACGACATCGAGCAGAACCGCAGACCTGGGTTCTTTACATGATACAGCGACGACTGTGTTTAAAAGGCAAAAGAAAACCACAACGAACTCAGATCATTTTAACGATCGACAACGAAAGAACGGAAACAACAACAAATGGAAACTCACTCAAATAATAACCTGTGAACTGAAGAATGTGGAAATAAACTCAGAGTCCAGAGCAGGATGTGCCTCAGACCTGGAGCTCCAATCCTGGCTTTAAATGAGGTCAGGGGGTGGGTCACACTTAGGCCACGCCCCTCCCAGGGCGGGGCACTTTACTATAACATCTTTGTATGAGATATTTCCTCTGTAAGAAGATGCTGTGTGTGAATGTGTTTTTCATTGTCGTACTAATCGAAGCATGTCGTGTTCAGTCCATGTCAGAAGAAGAAGAAGAACATGTGGTCTCTGAAACTTTACTTTTCACTGACTGAAGATGGAAGAAGAACCAGAGGACATGATGTTTTCTGCTGCTGGAGACGTTTCTGATGCTACCTCCACACGGTTTCATCTGATTAAACCTGATAAATCTGGTTTGTGACGTGTTGTACTCACCGACTAAACCGACGAACAGGAACAAGTGGAAGTGAAGGAGAAAACCCCTGGAAGAAATCAAATAACCCCCAGTTATAATCAGACTTTAACCCTGTAAAGCCTGAACCATTCAAGAACTGACAGAAAATTCCAGTTCTTTGAAGCTGGAGCCTTTCTTGGTCCTTCTGAATAACCATTTTTCAAATATCAATTTCCATGTGTAATTTTACATTTTGTATCATATTTGATCCATCAGGTCTCAGTGCTCAAATATTATTATTTTTGAACAAACAAAAACATAATAGAACACAAACATGTCTAACAAACTGTTCATTCCTTTTCTAAATGGTCCCAGTTCTTCCTCATTAATAACAGTCTTGTAGTGTCACTAAAGGCCTCTGGTGAATAAACTCCTCCCCCTGGTGGATTCAAGGTAAACTTTATTAAGGGCCAGTTTGTTCTACACCCAGCAGTTATCACTCGGACAACAACTAACAATAAATACAATAAATGGTCCATTAAGACAATAGCACCAACATTACAAATTATCTGTGTACTGCATGGATCTAATTATATACATCAGGTTTTTCAAGAAAAAAATGTATCACACTGATCATGTAGAGGGCTTCAAAACTCATGTATCAAATATAATACATTTGGTTTTATAGGGTTAAGGACATTAAAGAAAAACTACAAACTGAAGCATATTCAGAGTCTACTGTTGTTTTATTATTAAAGGCTCATTGTTTGATCTTTTTAATATTAATATTCTACAAACACCATCATGTAAACTGTTATATTTACTTTTAATATTATTCTCTGTATGTTTTATTCCTATTAAATGCTAATTAATAAAGAACCCTGCACTTTGAAGAAAACTCTTCTGCTTTAATGATGTTTTGTACTTTAATTCATATATAGAGCAATTCACTATCTGTACATTTGACCTGGTTCAATTAATAAGAAACAAAGTGACACTAAAAAAAATTGTCAACATACTGACTAAAAATTACCAAACTAATCAACAACATGAACATAAAGTAAAGAAAATAATCAACAAAATGACTAAATAATAAATGTAACATATAAATAACTAATATAAAGGAAAAAAAAATCAAACAAGTGTACAAAATGACAACACAATAAAGATAGTAAACAAAAAAAGACCAAGAAATGACCAAAATAATTAACAGAAATAGAAAATAATCAAATATATGTGTACATCTATATAATTGTTATTATTTTCTTTATTTTCATACATTTATACACACAAGTATGTATATATATATATATATATATACATACACACATATACATACATAATATACATATGTATGTGTGTGTGTGTAAATGTATGAAATTTTAAATTTAAATAAAATTAAAACAAAAAACGAAAAAAGACCAGAAATGACCAAAATATTAAGCACGTGAAGAGTATGAGGAAAATTATTCACTACATGAAGAGAAAATGACCTGCATAAGTACCTAAATGTTTACTTCTTCATTCCTGCTCCTGTCAGTGCAGTTAGTTTCTTTTCTCTTCAGTCTCTCTCTGATGGCCTACCCTGAACTCTTACTTTCACTTTCGCACATATTTCCAGTAAACAGAAACTGCCGCAGGTTGAGCTCGCGCAGCTGCTACACTTTCATATCGCAGCCAAATGCGGACAAACGGCGAAAAAATGCGCGAAAAGAGCCGCATGATCGGCTTGTACTGTGCAGATGTGACAGACCTGCACTTCTGTGCAAATGTCGTCATCTGCAGACGGGCGCGTGCATCAGTGTTTGGGTCAAAGTGTGCGTAAATGCGCAGAGCGGCTGTGCGCGTGCATGTGTGCGCCGGTGCAGGGGTGCGGGTCCGTACCTGTGCGGTGTTGTGCGTGTGTCCATCCCTGTTCGGCTCGGCTCGGCTCAGCTCAGCTCAGTCGTGCTGCTCCTTCCTCTCAGACTGTGTGTGTGTGTGTGTGTGTGTGTGTGTGCTGTCACTGCTGTGGTTCATATTCAGCCTTAGGTTTCATTTCCTGTCTGCTGTCCCTGCAAACTGAAACTGTTCCACTGAACCACACCCACACCTGGGGGGTTCTAACCCACAAAGACCCAAGCAGACCCCCATGACCAAAACCACACTCATCTAAACTGGTTCATACCTGGTCATCACATATGACCCTGTTGGACCTTCAGAGGCTCCGTAGTTACCATGGAAACGCCATCATCTTTTACAACACTGATTCACCAGTAAATGACAGTGGGTAAAATGAACCAAAATGAAGAATAAATCCACAAAATAATAAGTAACATGAACAAAATAAGCTACAAACTGGAAAAGAAAATGATGAAAAATCATAAAATTGTCAACAAAACAGAAAAAAACAAACAAAATAAGTAATCAAATAAACAAAAACATAAAATAATGTGTAAAATGAATTTTAAAAGTAAAGAAAATGAATGAAAAACGAGCATTGATTCCCCAGTAAAACCCACAGAGTTGGACCACTGGCAGCTGATGGACACACTGGGTTTATGTTCAGTTAATGAGAGAGTTTATGAATAAAGTCACTTTTTCTTCAGTTTTCTCTGTTTCTGATATAAAACCCCTCAACTTTAATCTGAGCTTTAATGAACATCTACATGATCAGTGAATTAAATATAGAAAATATCTGATGTTCACTGAAAAAATACAGAAGATTATGTCGTAATAAATTGTGATAAATCACTTAAGAAAAGTTAAATATAGAGAAAAAACATATGTTGGAACTGCCACAAAAGTAACACTGGGTATACGATGTACAGAAGCACACAGACATGTCAGGGTGGAATGCAGGTTCAAAATAATAGAAAAACAAAGATATGACAAAAAAACACAAAGTTAAAAAGCAAAACAAAAAACTGGGGGTTAATTGAAGTTCAGGTGATATTCTCCTTGTTCTGATGCAGTACAGCTTTAAAACGATCATATTTAGTTATTTTTTATTTATTTTTTAGCAAATTTGGATCAGTGAATACAGGATTTGGCTCTAATTAACAGAAGGCTGATCACATGTGTCTTATCTAGGCTTTTTTTTTTTTTCATTTATTTAATTTACATGAAGCATCAGCTTTGTATTCACAAAATAATAAAGATCCATTCAAAATGTGAGTGCTAATTAAAAAAAAAAAAAAAAAAAGTGATATTGTTTCCTTTGCGTTGCCACAAAAAAGAGCAAAAAGTGTCATTTGTTTGATGTTTGATGACGTTGGTTTGGACTGAACCTGAATCTGAACCCATAAAATGACAAACAGCTGAAAACAGCAGTTAGTTTTACTCTGGGTCGTTCTTCCAGATCAGAGGTGTTTTCTCAGACTGCAGTAGAAGCTCCTCTTCTCCTAAAATGACTCCAGTTAAATGCTCAAATCTGTTCAGTTGTTTTCATTTCATTGACTCCAAATGTGTTGGAACACGTTCATCTCTCAGACCAGTTGGTTCAGAATCAGTTTGATCCCAGATCACAGACTGGATGTTGTTCACTTCTCCTCTGTTTTCTCCTCCATCTCTGCTCAGTGCATTTGTCCGCAGACGCTCAGTGTCCATGCACTTCAGTGGAACTGAGTGGAACTGGTTTAAACTGACTCTGAACTGGACGGGAATCGGATCAATGCCACTGGCTCTTTGAATAGACTGACTGCATTTGTAAGGAATGAACATGACTAATACATGTGTCATCAGACCCAGACGTGGGTTTCATTTCAGATCTGAAGGAGGAGATGCTTCATTTCCTGCATTTTAAGCAGGATTTTGTGCTTTTTAGGACTTGAAAACCACAAAACCTGAAGTCTGTTAAAGTAACACAATTAACTGGATTATACAGAATCTGTATTTTTTTATTATTGTTCTGAGAAAAAAAAGTCTGAATTCTGACTTTAATCTTAGAATTCTGACTTTAAAATCCCAGAAATCCAGAGGGTTACTAGTCTTTTTATGTTACCATTTTGGGAATTTTTGTCTTTCTCCTTCTTCTCTTTTCTTTTTGGCTGTAAGTGGATGTGTGTTCTGTGATTTTACATCCTGAACCTGAGTTTCATTTCAGACCTGAAGGAGGATATGTGTCATTTCCTGCATTTTAAGCATGATTTTATGCTTTCGATGACTTGAAAACCACAAAACTTTGTCTGTTAAAATAACACAATCAACTGGATTATACAGAATCTGTATTTTTTTTTTTTTAATTATTGTTCTGAGAAAAAAAATCTGAATTCTGACTTTAATCTGTCTCTTAAATTCTGACCTTTTTTTCCCCCTCAGAATTCTATCTTTAATCTCAGAATTCTGACTTTTTTCCTCATAATAATAATAATAATAATAATTATTATTATTATTATTATTATTATTATTATTATTATTATTATTATTATTATTATTATAACAATAACAATAATACAAATAAAAATATATTGGATCTTAATTTAATTTTTTTCCAGTGGCCCAAATCCTCTTCTGTACTGCCCATGTTTTAAAGTTCTTTTATTTGTTTGTTTGTTTGTTTGTTTGTTTGTTTGTTTGTTTGTTTTAAGTTCCTAAAATCTTCATTATGATCCAGATTCATGGACTAGAACCTCCTTCCAGTAGATCACCCACTCACTGGTGTCATTTCTCATCCAAACCACAGTGGGATATTTTGTGCTTTTATTTTGACAGTTTCCTGTTCTGTTTGTTTTTGTGAGCTTGACTTTTTCCTGCAGAAATGAAACCTAAAGGCAGCATCACCACGGCCATGTGGGTTTACTTCAAAAACCACAAGACTGGAAACTGTTGACTGTGGTGTTTTTGTCCTAAACCAGCCCCTTAGACTCTGTGGGCTCTGTTTCATTTCCAGTCACTTCCTCATGTTCAACTCTTTGTGCTTTCACTGCTGGAGCAACAGGAGGCTCCTGGACCTGGACCTCAACTGGACCTCAGCTGGACCTGGACCTGGACCTCAACTGGACCTCAGCTGGACCTGGACCTGGACCTCAACTGGACCTGGACCTCAGAGTGACCATGGCCGGTCTCACCTGGATCTGGATCCTCACTGGTCTTTGTGAGTCTCATGTTGTTTTCATGGCTCTGGTGGATTTAAGGGCGTCACTGCAGGAGGTGGATTTAAGGTGGAATTAAAGGCTTAAGGAGGTCTGGAGGAGTGTTGGTACTGGTGTGCATTAGTCATGTGATGTAATAACTAAAGTAATATTACTGTGTAATCTTTGTGTACTTTTAGATCCTACAAAAGAGTCCAGATTTTCTGTATTTTATAGTTTTGCTCTGTTTTTGTTTTTTTCTTTTTTATCTCAAAGTTCATAAAAATGAACCAGAACTGAACTTAAAGCTTTGGATTGAATCATTGACTAAAGATTTTAAAAATTAATTCTCTGTATAATTTCAGTCTTAACAGCTCTTCAACATCACCTGAGATGCACTTTTATTGTTGTTGTTATTATTATTATTATTATTATTATTATTATTATTATTATTATTATTATTATTATTATCATTATTATTATTATTATTATTATTATTATTATCATTATTATGCATTGTATCTTCAGGTGCATGTCTAAACTGTTCTGCTTTTTCATTACTTTAATGGTCATTTGCAGTTGTATGCTTTTAATTCATATATAGAAAAGCTCCATATCTGCACGTATTGTTTGTACGTATGAGTTAAATTAATAAGGAGCAAAGTAACAAAAAATTAACAAAGTTGTCAACAAACTGAGTAAAAATGAACTAAAATAATCTAAAATAAACAAGAACATGAACAGAAATCAAAGAAAATAATCAACAAAATGACTAAATAATCAACATAAAATATAAATAAATAATGTAAATGAACAAGAAATCAAACAAATGAACAATATTATAGTGCAAGAAAGAAAATTTGTGTTTGTATTGATATATCATTATTATTATTGCTATTTTTTGTCACTTTAGCCACTTTAACAAATTTATTTATAGTGTTTATATTGTTTATCTCTTTGTTTTTCTGTTGTATTGATGCGTACTGTCTTATGCTGCTGTACATATTTGAATTTCCTCCTTAGGGGATCAATAAAGTATATCTTATCTTATATACATATATACGTATATTGTAGAGTAGATAGTAGTAGTAGTAATAATAATAATAATAATACTATGTTTTATCTTCAGGTGCATGTCTAAACCACTCGACACAGCTGAAAACAGCATAAAACCCTTTCTAAAAACAATTATGTGCAAGAATAACTGAACAGAGATAATGTCAAATAAACAAAAGTCAGAAAATAAAGTAAAATAATAATTTTAAAAATCAACAGGTTAGATTTTTCTACCATTAATTTAAAATCACTTTCTTTCTATTTTAAATGAATGAATCACACATTTCTTGTGTTTTTCCTTTGACTCATGTTCAGAAACAGCAGAAAAGTTAATAATGTTGTGGTCGTGACTATATGCACAGCAGGGGCATTATGGGAAATCTATTTATAGCTTGATGTGACTACACTGAACCTACACCTATTTTTATAGGTGGTAGGTCATTAGTGTGGTCAAAGTTTCCAGTTGACGTAAGCATCGTAACGGATTTTTTTTTTAAAAATCAATGTTGGAAGAAATTCAGTCTTTTTCCTTTATATTACTTATTTATATGTTATGTTTATTATTTAGTCATTTTGTTGATTATTTTCTTCCCTTGATGTTTATTTTTGTTCATGTTTTTGATTTTTTTAGGTCATTTTTTTGCCAGTTTTTTTTTTTTTTTTTTTTTTTTTTTTTTTTTGACAACTTCATACATTTTTTGTCACTTTGTTCCTTATTGATTGAAACCAGGTCAAATGTACAGATATTGAATTGCTCTATATATGAATTACATGCATACGAGTGCAAAAGACCATTAAAGTAAATAAAAAGCAGAAGAGTTTTCTTTAAAGTGCAGGATTCTTCTGTATTATTTAGCATTTAATAGAAATAAAACATACAAAGGATAATATTAAAAGTAAATATAACAGTTTACATGATGGTGTGTTTGTAGAATATTAATAAGATCAATAAAATCAAACAATGAGCCTTTAATAAAACAACAGTAGAATCTGAATACGCTTCAGTTTGTTGATGTTTTCCTTTAATTTCCTTCACATTTCATTATAACTCATTATAAATCAGGGGTCTCAAACATGCGTCCCGGGTTCCAAATGCGTCCCACCAAAGGTTCCAGTCCGACCCCTGGGATGAATTTACAAAGTGTAAAAATTCCACGGTCCAGGCTGTGGAACTCATTTTAGTTCAGGTTCCACATCCAGACCAATCTGATCTACAGTCAAATAAGAACAGCAGAAGAACTCACAAAAAAGAACGACTGCAGATTTACTTCTCGGTTTGATGTGGAAATAATATTACATTATGACTATAAATAATGACAACTTCAAATTTTTGTCTTTGTTTTAGTGCAAAAAATAACATTAAACTATGAAAATATTTACATTTACAAACTATCCTGGAACAATAAAATGTGAATAAACTGAACAAATATGAACAATCTGAAATGTCTAAAGAAAATTCAGCCCAATTTGACCCATTTTCTGCCGGTTCCTCAGTGTTTAGTGCAGTGGTTTCCAACCTTTTTTGTCTCGTGATCCCATTTTAACATCATAAATTTCTGGTGACCCCAGACATTCACAACAGAGACTTTTTTTTTTTTTTTGCTAAAATTAATTTGTGTTTGATCATGTAATAGTTTGCTATACTATGTTGCAAATAAATGTTAATTTCAGAGGACATTTAGTCTATATAATGTATATTATTATGGACGGAGGCAGAAAATCCAGGTGTAGATTACTGCACAAAAGGAGAATTTTATTTTCCTTGGTATTTACAAGGCTGCAAATTAATACTGAACAAACAAGAACTCAAACTATGAATTCTGAAAGAGCTGCAGCATCTGAAACTGACCACAATGAACATTTGACAGAGAAACAGAAGCACAGTGCTTCAGTTTCAGCTTCAGTTTGTCATGTCTTTTATGGATTGTGATTGTCTGTCTCAGCTCACCATCTATTTTTTATTAGCAAGTTTATTAATCAATTAATTACTCAGTTTATCAATTAATCAATTACTAGAAATTTCAGGCGACCCCATTTGAATTCCAGGCGACCCCACGTGCGGTCCTGACCCCAAGGTTGAAAAACACTGCGTTTAGTGTCTTTGTAGATCTGACCCATAATGCACATGTAGAAGTGATCAGCTGAGGCGGAATATTGTTAAATTTGGACTTATTTTTCTAGACAAAAATCTGGAGTTGTCATTATTTGTATTTGTTATTCTGTTATTATTTTACTGGTCCGGCCCACTGGAGGTCAAACTGGGCTGAATGTGGAACCGGAAAGAACATGAGTTTGAGAGCCTTGTTATAAATCTATCTCTAAGGACTCGTTTGTTCAACATGAGTCACATACGGGAAAAAAAAAGTCAGATTTGTGCCACTTTTATCCTCAAAAAAGCTCCAGACTGACGCTCCGCCCCCTCTCCTCTGATGCTCCGCCCCCTCTCCTCAGGTGTCGGGTTTCACCTGTCCACAGCCTCGCCTGTTCTCCGTCCGGCCCATGTGGTCCAGGTGGGTCAGAACGTCTCCTTGGCCTGTAACCTGACGTCCAGCGCCCAGATCACCTGGTACCGGCTGCAGCGGGGGGACCGGCTGCAGCCCCTGGTTACCGTTACCGCGGCAAAGTTCGGAAAGGACGCAGAGGATTTGCACCAAGGTTCTAATAGTTTTGGATTTTTCATTACAGTTTAGTTTTATTTAGTTTGGACTTTTTTTTCTCTAATTCAGTTCATTTTAATTAGTTTTTAGAGCAGGTTTGCCAGTTTTTATTAGTTTTTGTTATTTTCTAAATGCTTAGTTTTAGTTTAGTTTTAGTATTAGTTTTAGTTTAGTCGTCTCTTTTCTCTTCTTCTCTGTCGTTGTATTCACATAAATCCCAGACAGGACTCTGCTGCTTTAGTCTCCATGTTTCCAGGTAGAGTGGGGACCAGAAGACGACTGGAAACCACAAGTGAACACAAGTGACGGAGCCTTATAATATCATATGGTGACAGCAGAGGAAATTGCTTGAGGGAAATAATCGATTTCGTATCAATCCGACATTGACAAAAGACAAAAATGAAGGGAATTTTATCCATATTTTTATGCATTTTAGTTAGTTTTGTAAACACTCAATACAGTTTCAGTTAGTTATCGTTTTTTTCTTTTAATTCTAGTTTTTATTTATTTCAGTTAACGAAAATGTTTTTACAATTCTAGTTTTCGTCATTTCGTTAGTTTTCATTAACGATAATAACCTTGATTTGCACACAGTGGAAAAGGGTCATTTCATCAGCGGGGGGCACGTGGAGAATGGAACCAACAGTCTGGAGATCCTGAAGGTGGAGGAGGACGACGCTGGACTTTATTTCTGCAGCGGTCGGACCAATGGGGTGGTGACGGTCAGCGCAGGAATTCACCTCAGCTTCCACGGTACAAAGAGCGGCTGAAAATCCGGTGTTTAGGTTCTTTAAAGTAAATAATCTGTGGTTTATCAGCGTCAAACCTGCTCTCATGTCTAATGTTCTATGAGTGCTTCTGGGAAACTGGGTTTATTTTAGTTTCTGTCACTTTTCCATCTTTTTTTCCATCATGGAACATTTTGGGAAGGTTGGACCAAGTATTTCTGAGTTTCTAGTTTCATTGTGAATCATAAATGCATGCTGTTACCATGGCAACCGGCTCCGTATTGACCCACAGTTGTGTTCAGGGGGGAACTGCACAGTCTGGTTCAGATTGGATCAAATCTATCGGAGCTCTAACCACTTCCCATTTCTTGGTGAAACGGCTGATCTTCGCTGTGTTGCCATGACAACAGCTGCAATGTCGACATTCAGATATGTTCAGGATAGATGTCGGAGCAAATCGGACAAAGTACCTCAGAGTTGGAGCTACTTCCTGTTTCGTGGTGAACCACTGATATTTAAAAAAAACCAAACAAACAAATATCAAATGTCCCAGCATCACCATGGCAACGGCACTTAAGTTTAGTGTGGTATTTTCATTGTTGTTGATCCCCAGTGATATCTGCCTGATTGAAGTTTTAAAAAATGTGGGAGGAGTTCATTCAAATGCAATGCGAGTAAACTCTGCAAAATTAGCATAAAATTCAAAATGGCGGACTTCCTGTTTAGTTGTGGTCATGTGATCTGTTCAGTTTTTTGCAGGTCTTGGATGTGGTAAACCGTACCATTGGTCCTGTTACCACGGAAACAACATTGAGAGCCGTTAAAGAGCGGTTTTGCAACAGTCATTCGGAAATTCCACACATTTTTTTTTGTTGGTTTTCGCATACGTTTATTCGTCCAAATCTGTGTCTGGAACAAGGTTCTAATAGTTTTGGATTTTTCATTCTAGTTTAGTTTTATTTAGTTTTGACCTTTTTTTCTCTAATTCAGTTCGTTTTAAGCAGGTTTGCTATTTTTTATTAGTTTTTGTTATTTTCTAAGTGCTTAGTTTTAGTTTAGTATTAGTATTAATTTTAGTTTAGTCGTCTCTTTTCTCTTCTTCTCTGTCGTCGTATTCAAATCAATCCCAAACAGGACTCTGCTGCTGTAGTCTGCATGTTTCCAGGTAGAGTGGGGACCAGAAGACGACTGGAAACCACAAGTGACGGACCCTTAAATATCATATGGTGCCAGCAGAGAAAATTGCCCGAAAGAAATAAATTGTTTTTCTATCAGTCCAACACTGACAAAGACGAAAACGAAGGGAATTTTATCCGTAATTTTTATCCGTTTTAGTTAGTTTTGTAAACACACAATACAGTTTCAGTTAGTTATCTTTTTTTTTTCTGTTAATTATAGTTTTTATTTATTTCAGTTAACAAAAATGTTTTTACAATTCTAGTTTTCGTCATTTTGTTAGTTTTCGTTAACAATAACCTTGGTCTGGGACTGATTTTACCTGCGATTTTATTCATTTTTAACAGTTCGTTCACTTGCAGAACTTTTAAAGCTCCTGAAAACTGTTTTAAATTTCAGCTAATGTTCTTTTTGTTCAGCCCTGGTGTCAGTTTCAGTCTCTGTTTTTGTCGCCTTCGTTCATAAACCCTGACGTGGTTGCGTTTTTGCCTCCAGGCCTAGAGGGGGCGTCGGCCAGAGGCGGAGCCCATCAGCCATGTTGGACTCTGGGGGTGTGTCTTCTTCCCCCTCTGCTGCTCTTCTGCTGCCTCTTCGTCGTCGGCCTCTTCCTGTGCTCAGGTGTGTGTCCTCTTCCATGTTTTGTCTTCCATATTATTTTTTGTATGTATAATTTGGCCTCCTCTGTTTCAGATATCATTAATATCATTTTATTATTGGGTAAAAATCATCTCCACTGTGCAAAATGGAGAAATAACAAACCCTGCTTTTCTGGATTTACAAACGAATTTAAAATGTTTGTCTTGTCCTTAAGAAAATTAGAAAAAAAACAAAATTGCAATGAAAATAAGCCAGAACATTGCTCGTTACTTATTATTTGAATTTAAAAAGTCCTCTGTGTTTCATTTCCTTTTCTTTAATTTAAAATGCCTGATTATTTACACTGGATTGTATTTGAATGTATTTTTGCTCTTGCCCTACATATCCCCATGATTTTTCTACTCTATTTTATTTATGTTCATTTGTATTATTATGTTATTATCCTCATTGAGAGTTTGTATTTTTTCACAAGTTCAATTAAAAAAAAAAAAAAAAAGAGTGTTCCCGAATATAGAGTATCAAAATGTGGTAGAAAAAAAAAAAAATCTCACAGAGCTACATATTTCAGTTGGTACAGTTAGCTCATGTTATCAGCAGGTTAATTAGCGCAGTGATTATTAATTTATTCAGAAAAACTGTATAACACTTTTTGGAATATGCCGAGTTCCTGAGCTGAAGCTAAGCGAATGTAGCTAAGGTAGCGGTTGTTCTCTCAGTTTGTTATGCCTCTGTGTTTAAAAGTGTGCCTGTTGGAAACTGGCCATGAGAAGCTGGTGGACGGATGTTCATGTGTTTTATACAGAATAAATTCCCGTGTCGGTGAGGCAAAAAAAAAAAAAAAAGTGTCCTCTACTTCATCAACAGGCTGGGTTTACTGACCCCTAGTGGTGAAAATGGTCGGTCCTTCAGTGTGTCCTGGCTAGGGCACACATCAGCAGTTCACCGCCTCACCACGGGGGTCCCCCAAGGCTCTGTGTTGGGCCCCCTCCTTTTTGCCATATACACCACCTCACTCGGTCAGATCATCCACTCACACGGCTTCTCATATCATTGCTATGCTGATGATACCCAGCTCTATCTGTCATTCCCACCTGATGACTCCACAGTCTCAGTGCGGATCTCAGATTGTCTCTCTGACATATCTGCATGGATGAAAGCCCATCACCTTCAGCTGAACCTGTCCAAAACTGAACTGCTGCTCTTCCCAGCTAAGCCAACCATACAGCTGGACATCTCCATCACTATTGACTCCATACCTCTGGCTCCTACCAGTGTAGTACGTAACTTGGGAGTCATGATTGATAATCAGTTGACCTTCACGGATCACGTTGCCTCTGTCACCCGATCATGCCGTTTCACTCTGTTCAACCTAAGAAAGATCAGGCCATACCTAACCGAACAGGCCACCCAGCTCCTGGTGCAGACTATGGTTATCTCCCGTCTTGACTACTGCAATGCTCTTCTAACGGGCCTCCCAGCTTGTGTTGTCAAACCACTACAGATGGTCCAGAATGCAGCAGCGCATCTGGTCTTCAATCAGCCTAAAAGGGCACATGTCACCCCCTTACTCACCCTAAAAGGGCACATGTCACCCCCTTACTCATTGAGTTACACTGGCTACCCATAGCTGCCCGCATCAAATTCAAATCTTTAATCCTAGCCTACAAAATTCTCCGTGGGTCTGCTCCTGTCTACTTAGGCGCACTAATAAAAGCTTATGTCGCCCCACGACCACTCCGCTCGTCTGGGGAACGTAGTCTGGTGGTCCCCAGACCTTGTACAAGACAATCCAGGCTCTTTTCATGGGTCGTTCCACGTTGGTGGAACGCTCTACCAAGTGCTACAAGAACAGAGTCATCCCTGCCTATCTTCAAGAAGCTCCTGAAGACCCAGCTCTTCCGAGAGCACCTCCTGTCCTAGCACTTTCAAACATTCCATTTTAAATATTCTAATAAGGTTTTTCCCAGGACAGCCACAGATTCTTTCACGATTATCTCTGGACCTGCTGCGGTGGTCCGGCCTCTTCCCTGCCCTCATCATCACCACTCACTTATCCTCAACCGCCTCCATGTGTCTCCCCCTACTCCCCCCTTCTCCCCCTCTCCCCCAGTCCCTATCTCTATCGCTCTCTCTTTTTCCCCTTCTCTACTCTCTCTCTTTAACCCCAACTGGTCAAGGCAGACGTCCATCCTCCAGGAGTCTGGGTCTGCTCCAGGTTTCTGCTGTTAAAGGGAAGTTTTTCCTCGCCACTGTCACCAGTCACAAGTGTTTGCTCCAGGAGGATTCTGTTGGGTTTCTGTAAATTGGCTTAGAGTCTGGTTTTGACCAACTCTATATATAAAATGTCAAGAGATAACTTTCTTGTGATCTGGCGCTATATAAATAAAATTTGATTGATTGAGTGATTTAATTGGTTTTCCCCTGTAAGTCGCTTTGGAAAAAAGCGTCTGCCAAATGTGTAAACATAAACATAAACATAAAATACACACTGCAATTTGTGAATATTGTATTTTAACAGTGGGGCTCATTATTTTTTACTAATGAACACAATAATTTAGCTTTAATTTATCCTTTTTCACATCTAAGAATATGATCAATAAGACACTTTATTCCTGATTGTAAATATGTTCAATAAAAAGAAGATCTTATCCTTTATTAAGAGGATTTAATCTGTTATTTCTGATGAGGAAATTAATCTAATTAATTTATTCATCTGCCATTCTTATGAGTAGGAATCAAAAGCAGCCTGATTTTACACTTAAGTGATGGTAAAAATACACAGAAAATATTCATTCACAGCAAAAATAATCCATTTTAGGCATCAAAACTGAACTAATTCTGTTTTATTATATCAAACTGGCTCAAATCCTGTGAATTAAAATGAATGAAAATCAGATTTAGGATCAGAAAACCATGAAATGAAAGTGAAAATCATGGCTGTGGTGTTTTTAATTGTAACTCATAGTGTATATTTTTCATTTTCATCTACGTTTACAGTAACACATCTGGAATTTAAGTTTTCTATATTTGTTTGATACTAGACTATGACAAAAAACATTCAAATAAGCTGTTTCCCTTTGTTTGTTTATTTATTTATTTAATGGTCACACAGAAAGAAACAGTGAAATTATTTCCAGTACATGGGAGTTGTAGTTTTTCTGAATCAATGAACTACAAAGATAGTAACAGCTTTTAAAATCATCACACAGATAAAATCTGATCAGAATTCGAGAGAAAAAATAGTCGAACTAAAGTAAAACAGTAAAAATCCAAAGTGATTTGTTTCCCATGATGCCCCATCTGCTTGAAAAGTCCCAGTGTCATTGAACGCACCATGGTTCTGCTTTACAGATTGTGGTTTAAAGTCACAAATCAGCAACAAATGAACTGATTCTGCTTGTTTGAAGTGAAAGACAGCTGAGGATGAAGGAACAATGAGGTGTTTTGGTGAAGCATCAGCTTTTCACTGACTTCAGACTTTATCTCAGTTTTCACAGTCATCGCTTTCAGTAAGATGATGAAAGGTTAAAAAAAACACAGATAAACTCACAGATTTAAGTGACTCTAGACCACAGGTGTCAAACTCCTGTTAGTTCAGTTCCACATTCAGCTAAATCTGATCTGCAGTGGGCCGAACCAGGAAAATAAGAACAGAATAATATATAAATAATGTCAACTCCAAACTTTTCTCTGTGTTTTAGGGCAAAAAAAGTTCATTTATACTATGAAAAGGTTTATGTCTACAAACTATCCTTTCAAAAGATGTGAATAACATGAATAAACTGAAAAAATAAGTGTAATTTTAACACTATTCTGCCTCAGTTTATCATTTCCACATGTACATTAGAACTTACAGATCACAGTGGATCTACAAACACACAAAACATTTAATAACAGGTGGAATATTGTTAAAATCGTACTTAACTTCTCCAAAGACATTTCAGGTTATTCACAGTTTTTGCAAAATTATACTTTGTTTTAGTGTAAATACATGAAAATATTTACATTTACACAGAGACACATTTGGAGTTGTCATTATTTCTGTGTTATTATGATCGTATTTGACTGGTCTGACCCACTGGAGGTTGAACTGGTCTGAATGTGGAACCTGAACTAAAAGGATTGTTCATATCTTAGTGTATTTTTTGCATTTCACAAATTCATCACAGGGGGCCGGACTGAACCCTTTGGTGGGCTGGATTTGGCCCCTGGGCCGCATGTTTGACACCTGTGTTCTAGACCCAAACTCAAAGACTCAGATCCAAACAATCATCACTTTTCAGATAAATGTCTTGGCGTCCCTGGTATCAGCTAAAAACAGCCTGAGAACTTCATATATTTACTGTATTTCATATGTTTACTCATTTTCCCAGACCTGAACATCTGGAAACATCACCTCATGTCTTTATCTCAGAACCAGAACCTGTTCTGTAGCGGTTCTCTTCTCATATTGTCTTCCTAAACTCTCTTCTTCTAGCTCCAGTTTTCGGTTCTTAGCCGTTCAAACTGTCGGTCCTGTCAGAGGTGAACACAGGCTGTGGGTAAACCATCATCTGTAAATCATGCTGCATGTGATACTTCTGCTCCTAATGACTGACAGAGAGCTGGAGCTGGTCCCTGAACGCCTTCAACAGCAGCTCACTAACACTAATGTGTGCTAATGCTAATGCTAATGCTAATGAAAGGGTAACATACAGTTTTCCAACAGGGATAATAAAGTAAGAAAACCTTTAACTTTTCGCTCTTAAAAGCTAAAATCCTACAAATTGGTAAAAATCGGTAAAAATTCCCGTGTCCTTGTACATTTATCTGAAACCAGGTTCTCAGTTCGATCTAAACCCCTGAATCTGTCTTTTACTACTAGACTTTAACCCTGCATCTGTAAATAGAATGACAGTAAATATGAATCCTTTTATTTCCCTTGATTTAAACGCCTTTTATCCATTTTTAAAACTGATTTATCGTGACTCTGCTGCTGCGTTCGAGGACCCTCTGGTGAGCTCGGTCAGACCTCTTTGATCAGCACGCCATAGGGTCGGATGGACTCCTGGATGAGCGCCCTGGTCTCGATCTCCGTGAGGCCTTCAGGGACGTACACCAACCACATGTTGTCCCTCTGGCACTTCCTCCTCTTCTGGGGGTTGATCCGGTTCTGCAGGACCACTTTGTAGGTCTTCCCGTCCACCTTGGACTTGAACGTCTTGCAGTACTTCTCGGCCATCTTGATGTCCGGAGTGGAGTAGACGCCGCGGCCTTTGGTCTGGTCGGACACCAGCGAGGCGGCGGCGGCGTCCAGGAAGCCCGGCTCGTCGTCGGTGTCTTTGCTGTGGGTCAGGATGATGCCCAGGGATCCGTCCATGTTGTGTCCTTGGTAGGACACGGGCCAGGCGTCCTTCCCCGTCCCGAGCCACGAGTCGTTGCCGTCATCGTACTTACGCGTGACGAACAGGGCGATGCGATTCCAACCGCAGGGACGGACGTACCGCTCGTCACCGCGTACGAACGTCCTGTTGCCATCCTGACAGAAGAAACAAACAAACAGAGAAGTTACATGTGTGGAGAAGTGACCACATTATTTTTATGAATATTTTAGAGCAGAGAAATGTCACCCCCTGCTGGTCACAAAGTAAACTACACCCCATATTTTCATTTAAAACCTCTTTTCTTCTCATTTATTTATTATACACCGCAAAAATATGTAAATGTGTCTTTAACTCCAAGCTTTTAAAGGACAAAATGTGCAACCATGTTTTTCTTTTACAGTAAAACTGAGTGACATTGACTTTACATGAACAAATACACAGATAGGTATAAGAAATATGAGTGTTCGTAATATTAATGCAGTCCTGACCCACATTACTGCATTTTTTTTTTTTTTAAATTTCTGAACTGTTTATTATGATTCCATTCTACACGTGTTCATTTAGCTAATTTGATTGTAATATGAACTCAAGTAGGACTAGAAAGTATAATTCCACAATAGAAATAGTGTTACAGGATAAGAAATATAGTATTTTTTTAAAATATTTTCTACAGTAAGGATTTGTAATCTTTAATTGACTGTAATGATATGTTTCTGATTATCTTTTGAACACAACGCATCACATGACCGGAAACTGGGATCAACACTCAAATGTCTGACTGTGTTTGAAGGCAGCACAAAGTCGTTTACTGACATTTATTTTATTTACTCACTGACTTCTGTCCAGAGTTTTATTAATATAATAATAATAATAATAATATACACAGTAATTGTGCTTTTATATATATATATATATATATATATATATATATATATATATATTTGTGTGTGTGTGTGTGTGCGCACGCATTTTTTTTCTTTTTGTAGATTAAATATGCCGCTAAACTTCTGCTTTCAATGTGATTTTATATGAACGTATTTACAACACAGGAATGTCAACTCTAATAGTGCAGTGCTGGATAAATGTAAATATAAATGTAATATTTATGTATGTAAATATAAATACAGATTATTAAGTATTTCTCTGCTGACATCATTTTTGCTGAGGGTCTTGAACGCAGCACAAAGTCATTTACTGCCATTTATTTTATTTAGTCACTGACTTCTATCCAGAGTTTTTATTAATAACATAAGAATAATCATGTTGTACTTATATGTATCGCATCTATTTCAGACGCACCCTTCAAGTGTTTGTTACTATTATTTATTTATTTTTACTTTCTGTAGTTTAAATACACTACTACTTTGTGCTTTTAAATTAAATCTGAACAATTTCTGCTATCAGATTGATTTTACATGAACAAATGTACAAAACAGAAATATAAAATATAACCATATACACAGTGCTGGATAAATGCAGGTAAACATAATTACACATACAATAGTGGAAAAAATGATTAGTCATCAAAAACAATGGTTATACAATCCATCATAGCAGACGGCCCTAAACACTGGTTCTGTAATCCAGTCCTAACTCCTGTGTGTGTGTCATGTGACTAAAACAGACAGAAAAGAAAACATGGAATGAATAAAAGCACAGTTTGTGTCAGTACAGCGACACAGATACTGATGGAAGAACTGAAGGGATTTTGGTTTTTATCAAGAAAACATGTTAAAAGGATAGATATCAGCTGTGAAACTAAACTACTATGAGCTGTTGTAGTTGTGGTCTATAAGTTTTTTTTTCCGCGACTGTATTATTATTATTGAGCCGGTGTCGGTGTCCTGATGTCCGACTGTCTCTGAACGCACCATTTCCTGATTTCCTTAAAGTACTATAAGCTATTTTTTGTTATCTTTATATTAGTCTAAATAAATGTCACTTTAGTTGTATCAGGCATTAAAATGAACAAGAAACTGAAGGAAACAAGGGGTGGTCTAAGAATTTTTTTTCCGCCACAGTATTATAACTGAGCCGGTGTCCTGATGTCCGACTGTCTGTGAACGCACCATTTCCTGGTTTCCATCCGTTTTTAATAAAGTTTGAATAAATGCATAAACTTCTTGTTCCAGATTAATACTACGAAATAAAGTGCTTGGTTCACCTTGATGTGGGTGAAGTCGTAGTCGAAGCTCGGGTGGAAAAAGTCCTGGGGGTTGATCTTGACGGTGGTCCTCGGTCCGGGCGGGGCCCCTTCTGTCAGGGCCGGGGGGGGTCCGTACAGGTCCTGGTCCGGGTCCGGGTCCGGGTCCTGCAGGGACATGGTGCCCAGGCTGGGGTAGTCCAGCTCCAGGAAGCCCTGCTGCTTCAGGAACTCCTTCAGGGCCACGATGTTGACCAGGTCCTGCGGACTGAGCTGGGACGAACCCGGGGTGGACTCAACCGAGCAGGGGCTCAGGAGGGCGGACAGGGCCTCCAGGCACAGCCGGGGGTCCGGCATGGTGGTGGGGGTGGAGGGGGGGCCGGGACCAGGGGACCGGGACCAGGGGACCGGGACCAGGGGACCGGGACCAGGGGACCGGGACCAGGGGACCGGCTCAGACAGACGGAGACGGGAACCGAACTGTCCGGAGTCTGAAGAGAAAATGAAGAAGAGTTTCAGTTGGAGAAGAAAAAAAACACAAAGCAGAGCTGCTTTTACTTTCACTTCTACAGACCTGATGAGTCACAGCAGCACAAGTACTGCAAAAACAGTACTGACAACAGGAAAAATACTGCAGAAATACTGCAAAAAACTGTACTGACAACAGGAAAAATACTGCAAAAATACTGCAAAAACAGTACTGACAACAGGAAAAGTACTGCAGAAATACTGCAAAAAACTGTACTGACAACAGGAAAAATACTGCAAAAATACTGCAAAAAAACTGTACTGACAACAGGAAAAATACTGCAAAAATACTGCAAAAACAGTACTGACAACAGGAAAAGTACTGCAGAAATACTGCAAAAAACTGTACTGACAACAGGAAAAATACTGCAAAAATACTGCAAAAAACAGTACTGACAACAGGAAAAATACTGCAAAAATACTGCAAAAAACAGTACTGACAACAGCAAAAATACTGCAAAAAACTGTACTGACAAGAGCAAAAATACTGCAAAAATACAGCAAAAAACTGTACTGACAACAGGAAAAATACTGCAAAAATACTGCAAAAAACTGTACTGACAACAGGAAAAATACTGCAAAAAACTGTACTGACAACAGCAAAAATACTGCAAAAAACTGTACTGACAACAGCAAAAATACTGCAGAAATACTGCAAAAAACTGTACTGACAACAGGAAAAATACTGCAAAAAACAGTACTGACAGCAGGACCAGTACTGCAAAAATACTGCAAAAAACTGTACTGACAGAAGGAAAAATACTGCAAAAAACTGTACTGACAACAGCAAAAATACTGCAGAAATACTGCAAAAAACTGTACTGACAACAGGAAAAATACTGCAAAAAACAGTACTGACAACAGGAAAAATACTGGAGAAAAAAACAGTACTGACAGCAGGACCAGTACTGCAAAAATACTGCAAAAAACTGTACTGACAGAAGGAAAAATACTGCAAAAAAACTGTACTGACAACAGCAAAAATACTGCAAAAATACTGCAAAAAACTGTACTGACAACAGGAAAAATACTGCAAAAAACTGTACTGACAGCAGGACCAGTACTGCAAAAATACTGCAAAAAACTGTACTGACAGAAGGAAAAATACTGCAAAAAAACTGTACTGACAACAGCAAAAATACTGCAAAAATACTGCAAAAACAGTACTGACAACAGGAAAAATACTGGAGAAAAAAACAGTACTGACAGCAGGACCAGTACTGCAAAAATACTGCAAAAAACTGTACTGACAGAAGGAAAAATACTGCAAAAAACTGTACTGACAACAGCAAAAATACTGCAAAAATACTGCAAAAACAGTACTGACAACAGGAAAAATACTGGAGAAAAAAACAGTACTGACAACAGGACAAGTACTGCAGAAATACTGCAAAAAAACAGTACTGACAACAGGAAAAATACTGCAAAATACAGTACTGACAACAGGAAAAATACTGCAAAATACAGTACTGACAACAGGAAAAATACTGCAAAAATACTGCAAAAACAGTACTGACAACAGGAAAAATACTGGAGAAAAAAACAGTACTGACAACAGGACAAGTACTGCAGAAATACTGCAAAAAAACAGTACTGACAACAGGAAAAATACTGCAAAAAAACAGTACTGACAACAGGAAAAATACTGCAAAAAACTGTACTGACAACAGGAAAAATACTGGAGAAAAAAACAGTACTGACAGCAGGAAAAGTACTGCAAAAATACTGCAAAAACAGTACAGACCACAAGAAAAATACTGCAAAAAAAAAACAAAAAAACAGTGCTGACACCAGGAAACTACTGCAAAAACAAACAAACAAAAAAAACAGTACTAACAGCAGGAAAACAGCAAAAAACAGGAAAAGTACTGGAAAAAAAAAAAAAAAAAAACAGTACTGACAGCAGGAAAATACTGGAGGAAAAAAACAAAAAACCAGTACTGACAGCAGGAAAAGTACTGCAAAAATACTGCAAAAACAGTACAGACCACAAGAAAAATACTGGAGGAAAAAAACAGTACTGACAGCAGGAAAATACTGGGAAAAAAAACAAAAATACAGTACTGACAGAAGGAAAAGTACTGCAAAAATACTGCAAAAACAGTACAGACCACAAGAAAAATACTGCAAAAAAACAAAACAAAAAAACCAGTACTGACACCAGGAAACTACTGCAAAAACAAACAAACAAACAAACAAACAGTACTAACAGCAGGAAAACAGCAAAAAACAGGAAAAGTACTGCAAACCCCCCCCCCCCCCCAAAAAAAAAAAAAAAAAACCCAGTACTGACAGCAGGAAAATACTGGAGGAAAAACAAACAAAAAAACAGTACTGACAGCAGGAAAAGTACTGCAAAAAACAGCACTGAAAACAAGAAAAATACTGCAAAAAAAAAAAAAAAAGTACTGAAAACAAGAAAAATACTGCAAAAAAAAAAAAAAGTACTGAAAACAAGAAAAATACTGCAAAAAACAGTACTGACAGAAGGAAAATATTACAAAAAAAAACAACAGTACTGACACCAGGAAAATACTGCAAAAACAAACAAACAACAAAAAAACAGTACTAACAGCAGGAAAACAGCAAAAAACAGGAAAAGTACTGAAAAAAAAAAAAAAAACAGTACTGACAGCAGGAAAAGTACTGCAAAAATACTGCAAAAACAGTACAGACCACAAGAAAAATACTGGAGGAAAAAAACAGTACTGACAGCAGGAAAATACTGGGAAAAAAAACAAAAATACAGTACTGACAGAAGGAAAAGTACTGCAAAAATACTGCAAAAACAGTACAGACCACAAGAAAAATACTGCAAAAAAACAAAACAAAAAAACCAGTACTGACACCAGGAAACTACTGCAAAAACAAACAAACAAACAAAAAAACAGTACTAACAGCAGGAAAACAGCAAAAAACAGGAAAAGTACTGCAAAAAAAAAAAAAAAACACCCCCCCCCCCCAAAAAAAAAACAACAAAAAAACCCAGTACTGACAGCAGGAAAATACTGGAGGAAAAACAAACAAAAAAACAGTACTGACAGCAGGAAAAGTACTGCAAAAAACAGCACTGAAAACAAGAAAAATACTGCAAAAAAAAAAGTACTGAAAACAAGAAAAATACTGCAAAAAAAAAAAAAAAAAAACAGCACTGAAAACAAGAAAAATACTGCAAAAAAAAAAAAGTACTGAAAACAAGAAAAATACTGCAAAAAAAAAAAAAAAAAGTACTGAAAACAAGAAAAATACTGCAAAAAACAGTACTGATAGAAGGAAAATATTGCAAAAAAAAAAATAAATAAACAAAACAAAAAAAAACCAGTACTGACACCAGGAAAATACTGGAGGAAAAACAAACAAAAAAACAGTACTGACAGCAGGAAAAGTACTGCAAAAAACAGCACTGAAAACAAGAAAAATACTGCAAAAAAAAAAAAAAAAAAGTACTGAAAACAAGAAAAATACTGCAAAAAAAAAAAACAAAACAGCACTGAAAACAAGAAAAATACTGCAAAAAAAAAAAAAAAAAAAGTACTGAAAACAAAAAAAATACTGCAAAAAAAAAAAAAAAAAAAGTACTGAAAACAAGAAAAATACTGCAAAAAACAGTACTGACAGAAGGAAAATATTGCAAAAAAAAACAAAAAAACAAAAAAAAAACAGTACTGACACCAGGAAAATACTGGGAAAAAACAAACAAAAAAACAGTACTGACAGCAGGAAAAGTACTGCAAAAAAAAAGAGTACTGAAAGCAAGAAAAATACTGCAAAAAAACAAGAAAAGTACTGCAAAAAACCAGTACTGACAGAAGGAAAATATTGCAAAAAAAAAAAAAAGAAACAGTACTGACAGAAGGAGAAATACTGTGAAAATTCTCCGTTCAGAAGTGATGTTTTATCTGTAAAATCAAAAGAACTTGGAGGTAAAAAGTCTCCTTCAGTGTGAGTGAATGTAAAGTTACTCCTAAAGGTTTTTCTACAGTGTTTTTCAAACATAAATAATACATGAAATGTGCTTTTATTTTTGTTTTTCAGGTAAATGTGGTGCTTGCTGCTGTAAAACCAAGAGAGGCGACGCCGGTCTGAGGGCGGCAGAGGTCGGTCACATGACACATTCAAACCAGTCTGTAAATGATGACTGTACTTTTAGAAAAGCAGCCTGAAAGTGTCGGTTTCACCTGCACCTGCCCTTTGGTTTCATTAGAACAGAATGGAGGTGACTGGTGTGGACAGCTGTCGTCTGTCTTTTCTACTTCCTTTCTCACTGTTGATGATGTTTTGTGTTGTTTGGTCACGTAGTTTACCATTTTTACATTAATAACATGTCAAATCTGGAATAAAAATTGAAAATGTGTCTGTATGAATGTACTGAACAAGAACAGGAATGATCTGTTATAAAAACAAAAAGGAATGATCATAAAAAAGTGAAAAAAAAGATGATCTAAAAGTGTTTGTGTTTATTTCTGCAGGATGTTTGTTTACATTACTCCAGCCTGAAACACCCACATAAGCCCCGCCCACCAAGACGAGCAGAAACCAGATTGGTGGAGGAGGATGTCACTTATTCAGCTGTAAACAACCGTAAGAACCTCATGGCATCAAATGACAAGTAATTTACCAGCAACCGCCACAAAGTGGAATAATTTAAAATAAAATATAAAATATGAGGACATTTTAAAGCCTTCGAGTTGAGATTTAGTAGAAAATGTGTTATTTTATACAAATGAACAAAGTCATGTGTCACGTTGTTTTAAAAACAAACTGAATATGTTTATGGCTGGAAATGTGGGAAATGTGCAAACAGGTAGCAATTTTTTTCACTTTTTACAAATGATAAATGTCACCACCTGCTGGTCAGAATGGAAATTACACCTTATGTTTCAAACTTAAGTTTTTTTTTTCTTTTTGTAAAGTGTTTTAATAAAATGTCACATCAGAAAAAAGATGTGAATCAGCTGTTTAAGCTTTTTAATCATAAAATGTATTTCTGTTATATGTTTTTCTATTAAAGCTTATTCTTTTTTATTTACTGAATATAACCCTGAACAAATGTGTTTTTATTATTATTTTTTCTATGATCTCTGTAACATTATTTTACTTTTACTATGTACATTTTACATTAAATCTATGTGTTATTTGGAGTGAGGCTGTATGGGAATTAATTTCCACCACACGAGGAATAAATATACTATTAATACGTTTATTCTCATAACGAGTTTTTCACTTTTATCACAGGATATTTTCACATTACGAGAGATTTTCATTGTAAAATAAATCCTCTCCTCATTATTACCAGATGTTTTTCATGTTATTACAGCCAAAAATGTCATCATGTTACAACATTTTTTCTTCTTACATTGTAAAATTGTACATTTTATTATAAAATGCTGTAATGTGTTTTAACAGTAAAGTTCTGTTTCTTTCGCTATAATGTCATAATATCTCATCATAAATTAAAAATACGTAGATCACTCTAACATAGGCAGTTCTTTAAGTGTTTTTACTTTTTTTCATGAAAATTCATTCTTCTGTACTTCCAAACTGTCTTTACATTAACAAATACACAATAATAATGTAAAATATTAATGCATGTGATGCTGAAGAAATACAGTTTTTTTTCTATTTCCATGATCTCTCCATGTGCTTTTAATTTTGCTTTGAAGAAATGCATTTTACATTTAATTAAACTGTGTTGAATGGATTGAAACTCTAAGGAAGTGTATTTTACTTATAACAGTACGTTTTTCACTTTATCACAGGGTATTTTCATGTTATAATAATTCATTTCCACAAAACAGGAGGTTTTTCGTGTTATTACAGCTTACAATTTTGCCATGTTACACCATTTTACTTCTTCCACTATAATAATAATGTACATTTTATTATAAAATGCTTTAAGTTTCAACTTTACACTGGAAAAAATCTAAATCTGACCAAGTGTATTTGTCTCATTTCTAGTCCAAATATCTCATCCCACTTAAAATAAGACACAATCACCTAAAGAGGAACTTTTCAGTGAGATATAAGAACTTAAAACTTGAAAATCTTATTTCAAGAAATCTTACCAAAATAAGTTTCATTTGTTCCATTGGCAGATTTTTTTGCTTGTATTAAGTGAAAAAAAAAAAAACAAAAACTTGAATTAAGCCAAAAAAAAAATGTAAAGAAAATCTTGAATTAAGCAAAAAATCTTGAATTAAGCAAAAAATCTCAAACTAAGCAAAAAAAAAAAATCTTGAATTAAGCAAAAAAATCTTGGATTAAGCAAAAAAAAAAAAAAAATCTCAAATTAAGCAAAAAAAAAAAAAATCTCAAAGTAAGCAAAAACAAAATCTCGAATTAAGCACAAAAACCTTGAATTAAGTGAAAAAAATCTTGAATTAAGCAAAAAAAAAAATCTGCAGATGGAACAAGTGAAAATGATCTTGGTCAGTTCAGTGTAAATCAGATTTTCCAGATCTGTCGTCTGTAAATCAGTTCTTCTATCTGACTGAAAAGTTCCTCTTTAGCTGATTCTGTCTGATTTGAAGTGTGATGAGATATTTGGACTAGAAATTAAAAAAATAAATGATAGATAGATAGATAGATAGATAGATAGATAGATAGATAGATAGATAGATAGATAGATAGATAGATAGATAGATAGATAGATAGATAGATAGATAGATAGATAGATAGATAGATAGATAGATTTTTTTGTTTTGTTTTTTTGCCATAATGTGAAAATATCTGATCATATCGTATAATTATGGAGCAGTAAAGTTCAAATATCTTGAATAAAGTGTAAATGTTTGTCATTTTAACAGAAACGTACACTTCTACAAACATTCATCAAAGTAATAAAACAATCAAAGGAATCACGGTGTTTGTCTCATTGTTGGTTTAATTAGGAACAGCTCATCCTCATCTTCATCTCCGTCCTCGTCTTCCTCTACTTCAGGGCACCTGGTCCCTCATCTGGTCACCACAGATGAGTAGATCACACTGTGGTCCGGATCCGCTGGACCCCGGCCCGGTCTTTTCTTCCAGTCGGGTCGACCCAAAGAGGCGTAGTGGATCAGCTCCTCCTCTGGACCTGGACTCTCAGACTCCTCACAATCTGGATCAGAGGGTCAAACTCATTTCAGTTCAGGTTCCACTTTTAGACCACTATGATCTAAAGTGGGCCGGACCAGTCGAATAATAACAGAATTACATAGAAATAATGACATCTACAACTTTTCTCGTGCAAAAAAAAAAAAAAAAGTAAAATTAAATTATGAAAATGTTTACATTTGCAAACTATCCGTAAAAATGTGAATATACTGAAAAACTTGAAATGTGTAAAAAAAAAAAAAAATCTGTGTAATCGTACCAATATTCTGTCTATTAGTAAATGTTTCATATACTTGTAGATCCACTGTGATCTGTACGTTATAATCTACTTGTGGAAATGATAAACTGAGGCAGAATATTGTTAAAATTGTTCTTATTTTTTAAAGAAATTTCCAATTTTTCAGTATATTCACATTTTTTAATGATAGTCTGTAAATGTAAACATTTTCATAATTTAATTTAACTTTTTTTGCATGAGAAAAGTTTGTAGTCGTGATTATTTGTATGTTATTCTGTTATTATTTTACTGGTCCGGCCCAATTTTAACAATATTCTGCCTCAGTTTATCATTTCCACATGTACGTGATAACGTACAGATCACATGGATCTACAAGTAAATTATATGGAACATTTAATAACAGACAGAATATTGGTACAGTACACTTTTTTTTTTTAAACACATTTCAGGTTTTTCATGGTTGTTCTGTTTGGTTTTTTTTTTGTTTAAGGCTAGTTTCTGTGTGACCTCCCTTTGCACTTCACATGTCTTTAACATTTTTGTTCAAACAATATGAGATTTAAGGCATTAGCTTCTGATGTTTTATACCTGCAATAAATTCAACAAAAATAAGCAAAATGAGCTACAAGTTTGAAAAATAATCAACATGAAGCAAAACTGAACAGTAACACAACAAAAAAATGAACAAAAATAAGCAAAATACTCATGTTCAAAATAAACATTGTCAGATGTTTTCAACTGTTTGTGCTGTTTTTGTCATGGGGTCAGAGGTCACGATAAATAGTGACTTCAATCTTTACAACACGTTTAGTTCAGTTTTTATGTCTTTTAAGGCCATGCACATTTCACCTGTATTTTATTTTTTTATTGTATGTGAAGAAAAGAGAATTAAATAAGTCATTTAAACCCTGAAAACCAACACAGATAAAAGTGAAATCATATGTTCACTTTTAGAAGCTCTGTTAACATTTTCAACATTTAAAATGTTTTATTGTGTTTCTGACACTAAAAAAAAAAAAGCTTCACTTTTCAGATCAGATTCTGTATCTTTGTGGGTTTTGGCTCCATATACAGTATCTTCCCCTGAAACACATGATAACTAACATGAGCCTGGTAAAAAAGAATATAAAAAATGTGACATATACAGATAAAAGTACTGGAACCAAAGACAAAACATCATTATCAAACACAACTAATACATCGAACACTCTGTAAATACATTAATATTCCTTTCATAGACGACGTCTTAGTGTCTGATGTGTGTTTAAAGTGTGTTTTACCAGTTTGTTGGGGTGGTTTCGTCCACGGCTGCAGCTCAGTGTCGTCCTGTCTTTGTTCAGCAGCTGCAGAAAAAAAAAAAAGTTTCATCATGAATAAAATATATTTCTGAGTTCATCCTCTGCCTCCGGAAACAGATGTTAAGTACGAACAAAACACAAAGAAAGCATGTCGGTATGTTTTACTTTATTAATAAGAATAATAATGAGGGGCAACTGTGGCTGAGATGGCCTTCCCTGGACTGGTGGAAAGTTGTTGGCTGATGTGCCCTTGAGCAAGGCACTTCACCCCATTTGTGCTGATATGGTGAACCCACTGCTCCTAGTATGCAGTGAGTGACGCATGCATGGTCTAGTGGTGGGTTAAAGGCAGAGGGCAAATGTGTGTGAACCTACTGACAAAATAATATAATAATGCTGATAATGGGAATAATAATAATAACAATAATAACAATAATAATAATAACAATAATAATAATAATAATGATGATGATGATGATAACAATAAAATAAAATCTAATAATGATAATATAATAATAATAGTATTAAAGTCATAAATGTGGTTAACAAAACTGATTCTAATTCTGAAATCATCAAAACAGATAAAATCGTTGCCACGTTTACGACTAAAGATGTTCAATTAAAATAATAAAAGATGACAAAAGAAAACAAAACATAAAGACATAAAGGGTGATGAAGTCAACAAACGAGTAAACATAAAATGCACAAACAAAAGGAAACTGTCGCTATAGAAGACTCGTTTATCCAGTTTCTATTAAACCCATCACATGGTTGGTCTCTGTTTTTCTTCATCCTTTTACCTGCTCGTCTGTTTTTCTTCTTCTTGTTCTTCTTGCATTTCATACTCGTCAGTAAAACGCAGACGGCAGCCATGAGGACGATCACCACCCCCAGACCCACCACCACCACCACCAGGAGGGCTGAGCCGAGACAAACCACCAATCAGACGCATAGGAGGCGACAAACAACCAATCAGACGAATTAGAGACGATAAACGACCAATTAGATGCATCAGAGACAACAAACAACCAATCAGACACATCACAGAACACAAACAACCAATCAGGCACTTTAGATGACAAACAACCAATCACAAACCAGAACACATTCTTCCAACAGTAAGTGAATTAATTAGTGGATGTTAATTTGACAAACGAACCGTCCTCAGGTTTCTTCTCCTTGGATTTGGTCTGGACCACGTCTGAAACATGTGACAAACACAGAACAGGTTTGAAACGACAGATGGGATTCAAACTGGGAACATGTGCTCTGGTTTGTGTTGGACTGTGAACCTGTTTGGACCACAGCAGACGTTGGAGACGTGCTGGACGTTTTCTGGACGTCTGTTGGTCCTGGAGGAACTGGGACAGAAAACAGTGTTTAACAGGAGGAGCGGTCACACACAGAGGGTTCAGACTGTTTCAGTCCAGAATGAGGCACGTTTTAACTGAATGAAGATGGAACTGGATCTTTTTCAACCATTATTATCATCAAATCTGTGCACAGTCATTTAAAACTAAAGTATGTAAAAAAAAAATAAAATAAAAAGAATGAAAAATAAGTTACACTGTAAAAAAAAATCTGTAATTTAACAGAATTTTCACTGTTTATTTTACAGATTTTTCCTGTATTTTTAAGATACAGAAAAATATCAATGAAATGACAAAAACAGACTGTGATTTTACACGTCAAATGGAAAACAACATGAAAAAACTGTAACTGTGAATAACCATAAAATTTCCAATTTTTAAAAGATTTTTATTTTTTAAAGAAAAATACAGTTAAAATACATTTGCAAATGTATCATAATTTCACAAATATTTTGATTCTATTTATGAGATTAAACTGTTGATTTAAAGTTTAATACTGTAAAAAAAATAAAAAATAAAAAAATAAAATGAGATAAAATTACTGACAATTAACGGTAACAGAAGTATTAGTTCTGTCAGTTGAACCAGACTTGTTTGTTAATTGACAAATATCTTGTGTAATTACAGGAGGTTTCACAACAAAAATGTTGAATAAATGTATTTTTGTGAATGTATAACATGTATAAGCACTGATAAACTGTCCAAATACAGTTTTTATCAGTGGATTGGACAGCTGAGTCTCACTGAAAATTATATATATATTTATTTATAGGGAATTTGACTGTTTTAATACATGTAAATATTCTTTATTAAACATTAAAAAGTCAAAAAAATATGCAAAATCTCATGTAAAGTTAGGACAAAAAACTGTATTTGAATTATGGAAAATTGCCGTATTTTTATGAGATGGTTATTTTCTGTTATTTAACAATATTTTTTCAGCACCCCTGCTGCCGGAATATTACCTCTTTTTTATTTATTTATTTATTTATTTATTTATTTATTCTTTTTTTTTTTTTTTTTTTTTTTTTTTTTTTTTTTTTTTTTACAGTGTACTAGATTTAAAAAAAACCCAAACAAAAGTAGTTCAAACATGATGTAAGTTAATGTTGGGGTTGAAACTATGAGGCTGTGTTACCATGGTTACAGGGAATAAACCATCTTCTTCTGCTGCTGTTTTTTTGTTTTTTTTCCCAGAATGCTTTGCGTCTGACTGACCTGTGAGCACGCTGACGGTGGCCTGCAGCTCTCCGTTGCACAGATAGTCTCCTGCGTCCTCCGGCTGCAGGTTCTGGATCCGCAGGGCGTCGTCCTCGTATCCGAAGCGTCGGTCGTCCCGCTCCGGTTTGACCGAACCGTCCTTGAAGCGGGTCAGGATGGGGTCCCTCCGCCCGCCCCCCCTCCGCTGGATCCACCTCTGTTTGGGTCTGGACGACACCCTGCAGGGGAGGAGCAACGTCCGACCGGCCGCCACCAGGAGGTCATGACCTGTGGGGAGAGAGAGAGAGAGAGAGAGAGAGAGAGAGAGAGAGAGAGAGAGAGAGAGAGAGAGAGAGAGAGAGAGAGAGAGAGAGAGAGAGGAGAGAGAGAGAGAGAGAGAGAGAGAGAGAGAGAGAGAGAGAGAGAGAGAGAGGAGAGAGAGAGAGAGAGAGAGAGAGAGAGAGAGAGAGAGAGAGAGAGAGAGAGAGAGAGAGAGAGAGAGAGAGAGATATTATGGGTATTCAACACAGAATTACATCCATCCATCCATCTGTGCTGTTTGTACCTCATGGAAAACCAGACCTCCACCTTAATGAGATAAGAACAAACTCAAACCCCAAAGGATGCTGGGATTCCGACCAGCTGACCCCAGCTTTATCTTAGATCAGTCTGGTAACTTAACGGCTCACATTTACTCTCCTCCCTCACAGATCTGTCTCCTTCTACTGGTCTGCCTGAACTCTGCCTCTGTTTCCCATCATGCACCAGGTGTGTACCTGTGAGCACCTGCAGCTCGGCCACCAGCTGCTCGTTGCATCGGTACTCGCCGGCGTCCGAGTCTTCGAGCTGCAGGAGGCAGAGTTTCCCATCAGGCTGCAGGCTGAACAGTCTCTGGTCCTCCTGGGGGTCCGGCCCAGGGATGCTCCGGTCCAGGTGGGTCCAGACCACGTCGGGGGTGTCGGGGACCCCACACCGCAGGCACACGTGGTGGTCCTCCGGGACCGAGAGCCGGACCACGGTGGCAGGCAGACCCCCTTCAGACCTGGACAGACCACCCTGGAAACCTGACGCACAACAGGTTTAACATCCATGAAAATGGAAATATATCAGACACTGAGGTGTTTCATCCATGTTCTTCATTTCAGTGTCCAGTTTTACAAAGATTCTTCATCATCATTTCTGAAAGAAAAGACTGGTAACCTGTTTGATCTATTAAATATGCTATTTTTATTGTATTATATAATTGTTTTTACTTTTCATCACCTGATTTTACAAGTATTGCCATTTTTATAACATTTATCATTATTATTATTATTATTGTAGTAGTAGTAGTAGTAGTTGTTGTTGTTGTAGTAGTAGTAGGACTGTTGCTGTTATGCTTCATCATAATATTTTTTTAAAGAAATATGCCGTCTTCAGTATTTTTTTTTTTTTTACCATTTGTGTCATTGTTTTGCAGGTTTTTAATTTTTTTATTATGGTTTTGCTTGTGTTACAATGTTTTCTTTCATTTTAGTGAAATAAACACAGGAAAGATGTTTTATCATATATATTTAGTTGTTTTACTCTTCTATATACTCCTATATACTTGTTTTTACTTTCATTTACATCAATAGTGAAACTTGGAATTGAGAAGAAGAAGAAGAAGAAGAAGAAGAAGAAGAAGAAGAAGAAGAAGAAGAAAGACAATGTCAAAGACCACTTTTACTAATTAATGTCATCATTCTGAGTCAATTTTACACAGACAAATGTAAACATTTGAAGATGAAACCCACATTTTCCAGTTTCCATAATGAGTTTCTGCTCTGTATGAAAACTCTCAATCACATGAAGAATAAACCTGCACCGAAGCTTCTATCAATTATTAAAGAATATAATTTGTACAACAAGCCCTAGCCCCAAACTCATTTTATTTGTTATTATTTTATTATTTTATTTATTTATTTATTTTTCAAAATTGCAGTCTTCACAGTTGTTGACATCTATTTATGTACTCCTATTTGCACCTGTGCCTTTGTGTTCTTTAATATGAATGCCAAGTTGTTTGTATATTTGTATATTGTCAATTTAAAAAAAGAGAAGAAGAAGAAGAAGAAGAAGAAGAAGAAGAAGAAGAAGAAGAAGAAAGACTGAAAATATAAGTCATTAAAAAAAATAACAAAAGGTCCCGAGGAGACATTAATATGATGTTTTGGTTTATTCGCGGTATTTTTTATGCAGTTCTTGTGTTAAAAGCATAAAAAAAACATTTGTTCAGCAGGTGGCGATAGAATTTGACACAACCGGATGCCGACCGTAATAACCTCCGTAGAAGAAGAAGAAGTCGGTCCTCCACTGAGTTAGCTCTTATTAGCTCAGTGTTGCCAAGTTAGCTTCGCCTGCTAACTGCTAACAGTCCTGTTAGTGTGTGATGGAGTGGAAGTGAAGCAGAAAAATGTCCAAAAAAGTTGAGATTCTGAGATCGCTGGTGGAGCAGAGACTAACTGCAGCTGTTGAAGAGATATTTGGACTGGTGGAAAGAACCATAGTAGAGTACGAAGATGAACTTTGTCGAACTAAAGAAGAAAACCAGAGACAAAAACAAATACTAGACTCAGTTCTGAACTCACAGGTCCTGGGAGATCCTCCAGGTTTGCTCCATGTTTACATCTTATCTGTGTCTGTGTTTGGTGTAAACCCTGTATTCAGTGACTTTTCTCATTCATGAAACTTAAATGGATCATGTCAGTGTTCACCATGTGTGTATTATTGTGTGTCCTGCAGGAGTCCAGTATCTGCCAGTGTTTAAAGAAGACATTCCCTCTGAGCAGGAGGAGGACTGGACCAGTCCCAGTGTAGACCCAGACCCAGAACCCCCTGGCATTAAAGAGGAACAGGAGGAGATGGGGATCAATGCCACAGGGCAGATCATTCCACTGTCAGGTAGGTGAAGACTAACATGGACTGATCACATGTTTATGTTTATGATACAGATATTTAAGAATATCTGCTCAGCTGTTCAGAGCACTGGAGAGGTTGGACTGGAAGTGAAGAGGAAATTCATGGT